>NC_092375.1:60924677-61209677 GCF_030028105.1 Mobula birostris | reverse complement strand
GTGGCTGGTAATGGATATACAACTGCTCTTGCCAGCCAGCTGTAGCAGCCATTGACAATCTATATTGACAGTGATGCCAGAAATGGCAGCTACTTGCAGTGCCCCTAATAAGAAAAAAATTAGCCAACGCCTATCCAATCTCTTATATTGTAAAATAATGCCTCGGTTATGAAGCATTTTTTTAATAAATCCTTTTAAATGTGTTTTATATGCATGGTATGCAAGGCACATCAAAACTCAACATATGCACTTCCCTGTCAAAATGGTCATTTTCAATTAATGCATGTTGCCTTGCCTTTTTTTTACACCTGGCCTGTGCCATATCTTCCACTGCTGAAGTCCTTGGTCATAGTCGAAAAGGAAATCTGCAGGTACGATCACTGTAACCAGATAGATTTTGTTCTACCTTTGTGATCTTTAATTTCCATAAAGCATTTCAATCTTGAAACCCAACAGCAAATAACTTGCAGATTTAATGATGTAAACAGCTATCTCAGCGCAACTATCCCACCAAGTGTTAGCAAAGTATTTAAAGAAAACGGTCAGGTCAATTAGAAAACATTAACTCAACAGCATAAACAATTCACATTTTCCCCCCTCAATGCAAGAAGTTCTCCACCAATAAACAGTTCTGCTTATATATTCCTTGGTCAAATAATTAATCCAACTCTATATAGCATATCATTCTACCAGTTCAAACAGGGACAAATAGAATTCTTTGACATATTTTGTCCATTTAATCTGGATTATTTTTTGAAACACAGAAAAATTGGAGGGCTGATTTTTCACCCTGAAGAGGAACTAAATTCAATCAAATAAAGCAAGCCACTTTGAGGAAAACATACCAGCAGAAATAAATGGTGTCAATTATCTTTTGGTTGCTTAGAGATGACTTAACGAGTTCCTGAGAACGGGCCATTAGCTAACATTTGCTTTTGCTATTAAAGCTGGATACCATTTTTACCTCTCTCCATCTCCTGCAGTTTAGCACCTGTCTTTGTTTGGAAGTGACATCTATTTCTCTTTTCACCAGGAATTCAGCACATTTTTAGGCTTGAGTGAGTAAGGAGCAAACCAGCTGTGAAATTGTTTCTTAAGAGACTCTCCTCTTCATAACATTTGCGCAGACCTTAATAAAGGAAATGACCTGTTGCCCTCCCCTGGCCAGTCAATTGCACATATGAAATATGTTTCAGTAACACCATTTTTTTTGGTTATTGAAACAATTGATGATCTAGTTCTAAAAGGCAGTATGATTACATCAAAATTACTTTCAAGACCTGTGTATTTACAATAGATAGTCATTTTCAGCATGCCCTCAAATCCCATTTTGAGTGAATAGCTTGAATAAAGCCTACACTTTCTGCAGCTGCAGTTAAAAAAATCCAATCAGTCCTCCTGAAGCTAAAAATGTTCTTATTTTAGTTACTGTTAATGGGCTTAAATAAAGAAGGGAGGCTATCTGCATCTCAGGGTTGCATGATGAGTCAATATCTGCAGAAAATATGTAAATCTTTACAAGGCAAACACAGTTGGAAACAAAGACATTTAGCTGATGCAGTATTTGATGTCTCCACTTTTTTGTGCGCATAATTTCTTCCCATTGAAAGCTATAATTGCCTGCCATTTGACGATATTCATGCTCAATTTTTGAAATTAATTTCAACTGGGAAAATGTAGAAATGTCATCTCCATTGAAAGGGATTTGATTTCAATTATCCTTGCTCAAAGGACTGTGATTTCCAAATACACTTAAGCAAAATTATGACAAGAATTTTTGTTCCAGAAATTTACTGTTTAAAGACCGATTAGGCGATAAATGGACTCGCTTTGAATTGAAGTGAATGCACCAGTTTCCATCTGAAAGGCACTCAATTATCTTTGATTGCTCCTGTTACAATATATCAAATAGAGATACCTGCTATTGCTGTAATTTGTGTGAAAATTAACATGCTGCAATTTCCATAGGAAAAAAAGGAAGCCCTAATGGGCCTTTAAACGTACGTCAATAAAAGGCAAAGAGAAAAAAAATTAATTTACTGAAAATATTACGAAATGCACCTGTACATAACTCTGACCAATTACAACACAATCAAGCAGGGGTAACATTACTCTCTCATTTAATCTGGACACAATAATAGTCAATCTCTTGCCTCATGATAAAAGTGGGTCGGTAACAATTTTTCGTCAATAAAGCTGTTCATCTCGATTTGAGTCAGGACAAGGGACTGGATGAGGAAGTTAATGTTTTATTCAGCGTGTAGTTTAAGATGTCACTTCAGTGAAACACATTAGCCACTACTAATAATTGGAACTACCCCAAGTGGTGGCACTTTCCTTTGGCAGATGAAGCAAAAGGGGCAAAGGATAAACCTGTAAATATCTTCACCTTCCTTAGCCCTATAGAAAGGCAATAAGGATACTCAAAGGGCACACATACCTCGGACAAAGGGTTTTAAGAATGGGGATGGGAAGTGAGAGAGGTGTAATGGGGGGGCAAGAGAGGGGAGCAAGATAGGGTGGGGAGAATGAGAGGCAGAGTGGAAGAGGAGGTCAGGGCAGGAGTGGGCAGAGAGAAGTGAGGTGGCTGTCAGGAGGGGTTTTCAGTCACAGTATGGGTGTCAGTTGGTGGGAGAAATCAGGAGGGAGATGATAGTGACAGTTCTGAAGGGAGGATGGGAGGGAGATGGGAGGGCAGGAGGGGATAGGGATGGGAAAGAGGTAGGGGGAGAAGGGAGAGAGGAGAGGAGAGAGAGAGGAGGGAAGGGAGCAAGGGGAGAGAGAGGAGGGAAGGGAGCAAGGGGAGGGGGAGGGAAGGGGATGAGGGGGCAGGGGGGAAGGTGAAAGCAGAGGGGGAGGATGAAGGTGTGGAGAGGAGGGAGGGAAGGGGAGTGGGGGAGGGGGGAGGTGAAGGGGTGAAGAGGAGGGGTGATGAGATGAAGAGGAGGGAATGGGGTACAGGGTGTAAGTGCGAGAGAGAGGGCACAAGTTATAATGTCCGATAAGAGGGCTCAATAAACGAGAAAGAGGGGACAAGTGAGTCACACAGAAAGATAACTGGCTGAGAGAATGACGTAACATTATATGCCGTACATACTTGCTCATCTTTTACGTCTCTGGATAAAAGGTAAACTTGCTGGTAAAATAAGAATCTAGATATATAAATGCAACCCAAGGGAAAACCACATATGGCAGTTCCAATTCAACACAGCAAATCCAATTTAACTGAACAAATATAACAGAAGTTATATTAGTGGTAAGATAGAATGTGGCAAGTTACCACAAAAACGAACATTTTGTAAGAAATGTTGCTCATAATGTTCTCTACATTCCACAGACTATCCTTATATCATGCCACCATATCAATTGTGGGAGTGGTACAGGAACTAAAGTGATTAATCCAGCTCTGCTAGAATGCATATCTTTCTTTGCAGTCAAATGAGAAATGATAGAAGTATGATAGCTTCAGTGTACTGAGAGCTCAAAATATGCTGTGCAATTCCACAGCCTTTGGAACCATTTGCAGGTGGTCCAGAGAAGGATTGGGAGTATCAGTATCTAGTTTTATGTCTTTTGAAGTGGGGAAAGCAGAGACCACCAAAATACCAAAAAACTGAGTGCTCTATGGGTTTCCTGTTTAGTGCCCCTTTGATGCAATCAACCTCAATGATTAAAACCTCAATAATGAGTGGAGTTTATTTCCTCTGAATTTTATTTAGTTGGATGCTTTTTTGAATGTCCAAGCAATAAAGTAAGAATAGGAGTAACAGAACTTGATAAAAACAAAAAGCACCAAGATTGGTTATCGGACAGTTTTGCTCAATATGCTCAGTGCAACATTTCACAGAGGGAAAGGTAGCCATAGGCAACATCTTGAGAGTTATGCTATACTGGGGTGACAATCATGCACTCGTGGGTTTCATCTTTCGCATCAACCTGGGTGTTTGAGAGACATATCAGAATGCAACCCCCAACTTGTGGAGATAGTCAGACCTTTCTTTAAGAAAATATTCTCAACTGTTCAATGCTTTCTCAAATTTTATCTCTCAATTCTGATATGAAAGCAAACTGTTTTTGCAGCTTCTCCAGTACCTTTGCACCTCCTTAGTAACCGAGACCAGAAGTGCTTACAATGCTCAAAATACGCAGTGAGCAAGTTTCCACACAAAATTAACTTCATTTGTCTGGAAATCAATTTCAAAATGCTAACTTCCTTTAGAAAAGAAGCCAATCAAAGCATTAAAGAATATGAAGAACTTTAGAGGAAATGTTCTGAAAGTTCTTTCTATGATGGCAAAAGATTGGGCAGATGATAAAAGCATATATGATACAAAAGACGTCAAGGCAAGAAGCAGACCAATGAGAGCAAATTAAGGGGAGGGAAGACCTTGGGATTCAGACAACAAGAATTGGGAAGGGATGGGATGTATGTGCCGTCAATACGTAAGGAGACTCGTTATGAAACCAGCAAATATTAGAAGTGATAAATGTTTCAACAAACATTTTGTGTATGAAGGGGTAGCCATTTTGATTAGCAGCTCAGTGGGAACTCTCAACCTAAAGACCTACAGTAAAGGACAGTTTTCACCCTCTTCCGTCTCGGACACAAAGCAAGCCACACAGAAACATATTGTACAGGGGTGGGTGTAAACCAATATAACATTCAATGATAGTAAACCATCATATTTCTTCACTGAAGGTCACAGAAATATTGGACCCACGAATACAATATTGCCTATTATCATCGGTATAACTAAGAATGAGTATGTAGGACACTTTTCTTTGAATAAAACATTCATTTCTGAAAAGTTCTCTAAAAATCAAGAATAAACTAAAGCAAATTACAGCTTAATAAATTACTGAAAATAAATTTGAATCAGATGTCAAAGAGCTTCAGTGAAGTGTTAAATATCTGGTAAAATCTGTAAGGTCTCAGAGGTGAAATCTTTCAGCCTGCTCTTACCCCACCAACTTATTTCTTCCCACTTTGATTCTAGTCGTCCTCCTCTGGTCCACTCTATTCTCACTTGTATTCATGACAGCTCCGATGCCCTTCACCATTCTGACTGTTTCCAGCTCTCTGATACCACTGGTTCACCTTTAGCATGAATGTGCAATCCCTTTAAACCTCCATCCTGCATCTTCTTCCTACAGAGGCTCAACCCCTTTCCCTCCACCAACACTTACTTGCCTGGCTGAACATGTACTCACATTGAACAATTTCTCCTTCAATTCTGCTCACTTCCTCTGGATCACAGGTGTAGTAATAGGCATTAGCTATGCTTATCTTTTGTTTCACTCCCACTTCTTCAGGACATTGATGACTGCCTTGGTGCTGCCATGCCTTAACTTCATTCAGCCGACCGCTGTCACTTCCTTTCCTTTTCTGGATCTCTCAGCCTCCGTTTCAGGAGATAAACTGGCTAACAACATCTTTTACAAGTTCACTGATCCACAGAGCTATCTCGACTACTCTTTGTCTCACCCTGCCTCCTGTAAGGACTTGATCCTATTCTCCCAGTCTCCCTGTCTCCGCTGTATTTGCTTTGATAATGAGACTTCCTCTGAAATGTCTTCTTCCTGAACCATGGATACCTTCCTACCACTGACAAGAAAACCCTTATTGTATCTCATCTATCTCCCAAGCCCATCCCATTTCCTCAGGGAATTGAACTTGGATAGCGCTCTCATCGTCTTTATCTTCTACCCCACCATCTTCCACTTTCAACATGACATTCTCCATCACTCCCACCATCCTCAAAAATATTTCACAAACAAATACATCTTACTCTCTCCTCCCCTTCAGCATTTTACAGGGACTACTTCATGACTCCCTGGGCCACTCACTACTTCCACCAACCACCCCCTTTCTTATGCCACTTCCCCATGCATTTGCAGGTGACACCACAGAGATAATCTAAAACATAGAACAGCTCCAAAACCTCGGCCTCAGTATCTCCCTTTGCAACTGGATCCGATTTCTAAATTGGTACACCACAGTTGATGTGGATTAGAAATAAAACCTCCTTCTCACTGACAATCAACACTGGCGTGTTTCAAGGATACGTGCTTAGCCCACGACTCTACTCTATCTCTACACCTATGACCGTGGGGCAAGGCACAGATCAAATGCCATCTATAAATTTGCTGATGACACAACTATGGTTGGCAGAATTTCGGGTGATAATGAGGCGGTATACAGGAGTGAGGCAGATCAACTGGTTGAGAGATGTCGCAACAACAACCTTGCACTCAACATCCGTAAGACCAAGGAATTGATTGTGGACTTCAGGAAGCGGAAGTCAAGGGAACACACACTAGTCCTCATTGACGGATCAGCAGTGGAAAGAGTGAGCAGTTTCAAGTTCCTGGGTGTCAACATCTCTGAAGATCTAGCTTGGGCCCAACATATTGATAAAATTACAAAGGAGGCATGACAGCAGCTATATTTCATTAGGAATTTGAGAACAAGTTATATGCCACCAAAGACGACAGCAAATTTCTAAAGATATACTGCAGAGCATCATAACTGGTTGCATCACTGTCTAGTATGGAGGGGCCACTGCACAGGATCAGAAAAAGCTGCAGAAAGTTGCAAATTCAGCCAGCTCCATCAGGGGCACTATCCTCTCCAGCACTGAGGACACTTTCAAAAGGTGATGCCTAAAAAAGGCAGAATACATTGTTAAGGACCCCCATCACCCAGAATTTGCCCTCTTTTTATTATTACCAGAAAGGAGGAGGAACAGGAGCCTGAAGACACACACTCAACATTTTAGGAACAGTTTCTTCCCCTCCACCATCAGATTTCTGAATGGATAATGAACCCATGGCCATTACATCACTACTTCTTTCTCTTTTTGCATTTCACATTTTATATATATAAAACTCTAATTTAAAGTTTTTGTATTATGTATGGCAATGTACTACTGCAACAAAACAAATTTTATTACATATGCCAGTGATATTAAATCTGATTCTGACTCATGTTATGCCAAATTAATTAAACTGGTAACTAAATGCCTAACTAAATTAATCCATTCTTCCTACACTTTTCAAAAAATCCTTCCAGAGCCTCTTAAAAGCCTCTATCATATTTGCCTCAACCACCACTCCTGTCAGTGTTTGGGCACCAAGCATCCACCCCACCAGTTTCTGCCCCATTCCTTTCCAGTCCTGATGAAGGATCTCAGCCCAAAACATCAACCCCCTCCATAGATGCTGTCTGACTTGCTGAGTTACTCCAGTGGAAGGTTGTAGACTCAGACAGCTCCATCATGGATATTAGCCTCTCCACCATCAAGGACATCTTCAAAAGTCCCTCACCATCCAGAGCATCCCCTCTTCTCACTACTACCATCAGGGAGGAGGCACAGAAGCCTAAAGACACACACACGATGTTTTAGGTGCTACTTTTCCTCTGCCATCTATGAACACTACCTCACCACTTTGCCCTCTTTTTGCACACTTTTAAAATATTTCTTATTGTAACCTAACATAATTTTTACGCATTACACTGTTCTGCTGCCACAGAACAACAGGTTTCATGACATATGCTAATGATTATAAACTTGATGCTGATTCTAAATAGCTACACTTCCAAGGTAAACTTATCTGATCTGAAGCATCAGAGGGCACAGGTTTAAAGTGAGAAGGGAAACTTGAGGCATAACTTTTGAGGGTATTAAGTATTTAGAATGAGCTTCCTGAGAAAGTTGAGGCAAATACAATAACATCTTTTTGAAATTAAGGACATGGATAGAAAAGTTTTAGAAAGATATGGATTAAATGTGAGTAATTGGGACCACTCTGACTTCTCATCTCTTTTTTCCAGTCCTGATGAAGGGTTGTGGCCCAAAACGTCGACTATTTACTCTTTTCCATGGATGCTGCCTGTCCTGTGGAGTTCCTGCAGCATTTTGTGTGCATTACTTCGATTTCCAGCACCTGCAGATTTCCTCTTGTTTGGATGGTAATCATAGTCAGCATGGATCAGTTCACTCGAAGGGTCTGCTTCTGTGCTATACAACTCTGACATACGAGGATGTCCCGAGAATATTAAGAGCACCCATAAAAAGAAGTTCCTTTTCTGTGTAAGGAACGGAGGCTGGATGTGGTAGCACAAAAATACATCTAATATGGAGAAAGAGATCCACATCACCCTAACAATTACATCTGCTTCTTCAGAGCAGAGAAGCAAGATAAAATGACAAGAGCTGACTCTGATTCAAAGAAATGGTGCAAACTGCCCAAGGCCAGGGAACTTGATAAAGGGGGACAACTATGTAGAAAATGATTCCGGGATTGAAAGGCTTATCATATGACTCTAGGCCTCTACTCACTGGAATTCAGAAGAATGAGAGGGATCTCACTGAAACTTATTGAATGTTAAAAATGCTTAGATAGAATAGATGTGGAGTGGATGTTTCCTTTGGTGGGGAAAGTCTGTAACCAGAGGGTGCAGCCTCAGAATAGAGGGACATCAATTTGTAATGGAGTTGAGGAGGAATTTCATTAGCCAGAGAGTGGTGAATCTGTGGAATTTGTTACCACAGAGAGCTGTGGAGACCAAGTCATTGGGTATATTTAAGGTTGATGGTTTCTTGATTCGTCAGGGCCTGAAAGATTATGGGGAGAGAGCAGGAGATTGGGGCTGAGAGGGAAATGGATCAGCCATGATGAAATGACAGAGAAGACTCGATGGGCCAAATAGCCTAATTCTGTTCCTATATCTTATAGTCCTATTAAAACTGGAAGATCAGAACTTTTGGTTAACAGAATACAGTGGATTCCAATTAATTGGGTCATTAATTAATCAAGGTTGCTGCTTATTTAGGACAACTCTTAAAGAACAAAAAACTAATTGAGAAAATAGCTGGGATTTCCTTCATTTATTTGGGACACTACTCTGCTTAAATGGGACAGGAAACCACTGCTGAACATTCGAACTACCATCAATCACGTGCACTTGTTGTGGCTGTTAGACACTACGCCGTGCTTAGAGTGAACAGTTTTTAAATAGCATCAGCTGCTTGTGTTTGTGTTCAAAGAGTATTGATCTTTGTCACTGCTGGTTGGCAAGAACTAAGTAGTAAGACAATTCAGAGCTCACAGCGGTTGTGAGCATTCAGGCTTGGAGATATGAAAAATGGCCAGGAGTGAAAGTGCAAATATTTCACTACTTCAAATTAGGAACTAAGATGAATTTGAAGGTATTGACAATCATCTTGAATGTTATAATGAAAATGAAGAATTGTAGGATGCAATTGTTGAAAGCATTGTATGAAAGTAGAGCATTATGTGCACTAGGTGTCTATGCAGATTTTGTTCATTTACAGTCAATCAAATGAACACTGCAATGTGCACTGGATGAATTTCGCCATTGGTATTTATTAGGAAATAATTCAGTTTTATAGTACTGCATGCTATTGGTAGTGTTCCAATTTGTTCTGCATTTCATTTAAATACATAATTTTTACTAAGTTAAACAGTAGCTTGTCTTTATTATATCTTTTTAACTATTTCCATGAAACTTCAGCTAATTGGGGCAACTGCTTAATGGAGCAGAAATGTACTGGTCCTAATGTGTCCCAGTTAACTGGAATCCACTGTATTATTTTCAAATAATAACACCCTATGTGCTTCTTTGGGCACTTCTTAAACTTTTGTCAAAGAGACTTAAATATTAAATATAAACATAGTTCATGTTCGAGGACAATACTGAAATAATGTATTTTAGCCTTTAGGTGATCAAAAAGGCCAAACAATGGCAAATTTCATTCGCAAAAAGGGCATTAAAATGCAAAAAACCAATGTACCAGTGTTGCTAATATGACAACTTGCAGCTGTAATACAGAAGTTAAGAGTCACTGTAGTCTCCAGAAGCAAAGCAGCCTTTGTGCACCCCAGTTCATTAGACCATAAAACCATAAGGTATAGGAGCAGAATTAGGTCATTTGGCCCATCAAGTCTGTTCCACCATTTCATCATGGCCGATCCATATTCCCTCTCAACCCCAATCTCCTGTCTTCTTCCATTATTCATTCATGCCCTGACAAATCACTACCTTGCACATACCTAATGACTTGGCATCCACTACTGCCTGTGGCAATGAATTCTAAATTCATCACTCTCTGGCTAAAGAAATTCCTCCTCATCTCTGTTTTAAAAGGATGCTCCCAGTGGCTGTCCCCCTTAACAGTAAGTATTCCTGCTTGAATACTGTTGGGGGGGGATGGCTTACCTGGGGGAAACAACAGTGGCCGTGCCTCTGGCACAGAGTCTGGCCCTGTGGCTCAGATGGGTAGGGAAAGGAAGAGGATGGCAGCAGTGATAGGGGACTCTATAGTTAGGGAGTCAGACAGGCTATTCTGCGGACGTAGGAAAGAAACGCGGATGGTAGTTTGCCTCCCAGGTGCCAGGATGCGGGATGTTTTTGATCGCGTCCACGATATCTTGAAGTGGGAAGGAGAACAGCCAGAGGTCGTGGTACATATTGGTACCAATGACATAGGTAGGAAAAGGGAGGAGGTCCTGAAAACAGACTACAGGGAGTTAGGAAAGAAGTTGAGAAGCAGGACCTTAAAGGTAGTAATCTCGGGATTACTGCCTGTGCCACATGACAATGAGTATAGGAATAGAATGAGGTGGAAGATAAATGCGTGGCTGAGGGATTGGAGCAGGGGGCAGGGATTCAGATTTCTGGATCATTGGGACCTCTTCTCAGGCAGGTGTGACCAGAACAAAAGGGACGGGTTGCACTTGAATCCCGGGGGACCAATATCCTGGCTGGAAGGTTTGCCAAGACTATTGGGGAGAGTTGAAACTAGAATTGTTGGGGGGTGGGAACCGAACTGAGGTGACAGAGGAAAGGGAGGTTGGCTCACAAATAGAGAAAGTTTGGAGACAGTGCGAAAGGGAGGATAGGCAGGTGGTAGAGAAGGGATGTGCTCAGTCCGATGGTTTGAGATGGGTCTATTTTAATGCGAGGAGTATCATGAATGAAGTGGATGAGCTTAGAGCGTTGATCAGCACTTGGAGCTATGATGTTTTGGCCATTACAGCGACTTGGATGGTGTAGGGAATGGAATGGTTACTTCAAGTGCCAGGCTTTAGATGTCTCAGAAAGGACAGGGAGGGAGACAAAAGAGGTGGGGGTGTGGCACTGTTGATCAGAGATAGTGTCACAGCTGCAGAAAAGGAGGATGTCATGGAGGGGTTGTCTACGGAGTCTCTGTGGGTGGAAGTTAGGAATAGGAAGGGGTCAATAACTCTACTGGGTGTTTTTTATAGATCGCCCAATAGTAACAGGGACATCGAGGAGCAGATAGGGAGACAGATTCTGGAAAGGAGTAATAATAACAGGGTTGTTGAGGTGGGAGATCTTAATTTCCCAAATATTGTTTGGCATCTCCAGAGAGTGAGGGGTTTAGATAGGGTAGAGTTTGTTAGGTGTGTTCAGGAAGGTTTCTTGACACAATTGTAGATAAGCCTACAAGAGGAGAGGCTGTACTTGATCTGGTATTGGGAAATGAACCTGGTCAGGTGTCAGGTCTCTCAGTGGGAGAGCATTTTGGAGATAGTGATCACAATTCTATCTCCTTTACCATAGCATTGGAGAGGGATGGGAACAGACAAGTTAGTGAAACCTTTAATTGGAGTAAGGGGAACTATGAGGCTATCAGACAGGAACTTGGAAGCATAAATTGGAAACAGATGTTCTCAAGGAAACATACCAAAGAAATGTGGCAAATGTTCAGGGGATATTTGCGTAGGGTCCTGAGTAGGTACGTTCCAATGAGACAGGGAAAGGCAGGTACAGTACAAGATCCGTGGTGCACAAATGCTGTTGTAAATCTTGTCAAGAAGAAGAGCTTACGTAAGGTTCAAAAAACTAGGTAATGATATGAATCTAGAAGATTATAATGTTTGCAGGAAGGAGTTTAAGAATGAAATTAGGAGAGCCAGAAGGGGCCATGAGAAGGCCTTGGCAGACAGGATTAAGGAATACTCCAAGGCATTCTACAAGTACGTGAAGAGCAAGAGGATAAGACGTGAGAGAATAGGACCAATCAAGTGTGACAATGGAAAAGTGTGTATGGAACCGGAAGAAAAAGCGGAGGTACTTAATGAATACTTTGCTTCAGTATTCACTAGGGAAAAGGATCTTGGCGGTTGTAGGGATGACTTGCAGTGGACTGAAAAGCTTGAGAATGTAGATATTAAAAAAGAGGATGTGCTGGAGTTTTTGGAAAGCATCAAGTTGAATAAGTCACCGGGACTGGACGGGATATACCCCAGGCTACTGTTAGAAGTGAGGGAAGAGATTGCTGAACCTCTGGCAATGACCTTTGCATCATCCATGAGGACAGGAGAGGTTCCGAAGGATGGGAGGGTTGCGGATGTTGTTCCCTTATTCAAGAAAGGCAGTGGAGATATCTCAGGAAATTATAGGCCAGTGATCTTACTTCAATGGTTGGTAAGTTGATGGAGAAGATCCTGAGAGGCAGGACTTATGAACAATTGGAGAGGCATAATATGATTAGGAATAGTCAGCATGGCTTTGTCAAAGGCAGGTCGTGCCTTCCAAGCCTGATTGAATTTTTTGAGGATGTGACTAAGCACATTGATGAAGGTAGAGCCATAGATGTAGTGTATATGGATTTTAGCAAGGCATTTGATAAGGTACCTCATGCAAGGCTTATTGAGAAAATAAGGAGGCATGGGATCCAAGAGGATATTGCTTCGTGGATCCAGAACTAGCTTGCCACAGAAGGCAAAGAGTGGTTGTAGGTCATATTCTGCATGGAGGCCAGTGACCAGTGGTGTGCCTCAGGGATCCCTACTCTTTGTGATTTTTATAAATGACCTGGGTGAAGAAGTGGAGGGTTGGGTTAGTAAATTTGCTGATGACACAAAGGTTGGGTGTGTGTGGATAGTCTGGAGGGCTGTCAGAGGTAACAACAGGACATTGATAGGATGCAAAACTGGGCTGAGAAGTGGCAGATGGAGTTCAACTCAGATAAATGTGAGGTGGTTCATTTTGGTAGGTCAAATATGATGGCAGAATATGGTATTAATGCTAAGACTCTTGGCAGTGTGGAAGATCAGAGGGATCTTCAGGTCTGAGTCCACAGGACACTCAAAGCTGCTACACAGATTGACTCTGTGGTTAATAAGGCATATGGCGCATTGGCCTTCATCAAACGTGGGATTGAGTTTAAGAGCCGAGAGGTAATGTTGCAGTTATACAGGACCCTGGTCAGACCCCACTTGGAGTACTGTGCTGAATTCTGGTCGACTCACTATAGGAAGGACGTGGAAACCATAGAAAGGGTGCAGAGGAGATTTACAAGGATATTGCCTGGATTGGGGAGGATGCCTTATGAGAATAGGTTGAATGAATTCAGCCTTTTCTCCTTGGAGCGACAGAGGATGAGAGGTGATTTGATAGAGGTGTACAAGATAAGGAGAGACATTGATTGTGTGGGTAGTCAGAGGCTTTTCCCCAGGACTGAATTGGCTAGCATGAGAGGGCGCTTGGAAGTAGGTACAGAGGAGATGTCAGGGGTAAGTTTTTTGTTTTTACGCAGAGAGTGGTGAGTGCATGGAATGGGCTGCCGGCAGCAGTGGTGGAGGTGGAAACGAAAGGGTCTTTTAAGAGACTCCTGGATGGCTACACGGAGCTTAGAAAAACAGAGGGCTATGGGTAAGCCTAGGTAGTTCTAATGCAAGGACATGTTCGGCACAGCTTTGTGGACCGAAAGGCCTGTATTGTGCTGTATGTTTTCTATGTTTCTATTCTGAGGCTGTGTCCTCTGGTCTTAGACACCCCCCCGCCCCCCACCAACATAAGAAATATCCTTTCCACATCTAGTCTACAGAGGCCTTTCAATATTGGGGTTCTTTATATCATTTGCCATGTAGTAGATACAGGAAACACAATTCAGTGATGCATTGCCTGGTCAACTGCACTCCATTCAGTGAGAGCACACAACAACATTAGCATGTGGAAACATGTCATTTAAACTTAACTTAGGGGAATATGGCTTGGGTAAATTTAGAAAGTAAAATGATAAAGGACAAAGCAATAGTGCAGGATGGCAAAATGGGTGACGATACATGTACAGGATAAGTTAGGAAAGGGCAGTGAATGCAGATACAGGTTTCCCCTACTATCCGAAAGTAGAGCGTTCCTATAAAACCTTTCGTAAGCCAAAATGGCATAAAGCAAAGAAGCAATTACCGTTAATTTATATGGGAAAAATTTTTGAACGTTTCCAGACCCAAAAATTAACCTACCAAATCATACCAAATAGCACATAAAACCTAAAAAAACGGCACGTACATGCATGCGCACAAACCTGCCCGCGCAAGCCTTCGCGGTCATGGTAGTCTTTCTCGGGATAAACACAAGTTTAAAGCGGGCGCCTTTTAAAATAGAAATAATGTAGGTACAGTGTAGTTTTACTTAACAGAATCGGGAAGATTTAACCAAAAAGCGATACGTAGAAAAAAAAAAATCGGCAAGCACACGCATACTCACACACCTGCCCGCGCAAGGCTTCACGGTCATGGTAGTCTTTCTCGGGATAAACACAAGTTTAAAGCGGGCGCCTTTTTCGTAAAAGCGAAAATCCTCTTCAGATTTCTTTCGGTTAGCAAAACAGGTACTAATGTAGGTCTTTCGTAAAGTGGCATAAAGCAAACTTCCGTAAAGCGGGGGACACTTGTACAAGAGTATACCTTTGACAAGAGTCAAAGCAGGGACAAATGGCATGAAGGAAAAACTGAAGATTCATTATCAGAATACACACAGTATTTGTAAAAAGGTAGGTGCATTAATGGCTACAATCTAAAAGATGTTACAAAGAAGTGGTTGCAAAGTGACCAAGGTTATGAATTAAATATTCCATGATTAAATTTTCGAAGAGAAGAACTGGAACGTTGCATTCACCTTCTTCACTACTGATTCAACCTGCAAACTAACCTTTAGGGAATCCTGCATGAGGACTCCCGAATCAGTATGTACTTTGGATTTTTGAACTTTCTCTCCATTTAGAAAATAGTCTATACCTTTATTCCTTCTTCCAAAGCACATGACTGTACACTTCCTGACACTGAATTCCATCTGCCACCTCCTTGCCCATTCTCCTAATCTATCTAAGTCCTTCTGCAGCCCGTTTCCTTAACACTATCTGCCTCTCCACCTATCTTCGTACTGTCTGCAAACTTGGCCATAAAGCCATCAAGTCTGTCACCCAAATCATTGACATATAACATAAAAAGAAGCAATCCCAACATAGACCCTTGTGGAACACCACTAGTGACCAGCAGCCAACCTGAAAAGGATCCTTTTATTCCCACTATTTGCCTCCTGTCAATCAGCCAATGCTCTGTCTATGCGAGGATCTCTCTTTTAATTCCATGGGCTCTTATTTTGCTTCGCAGCCTCATGTACAGCACCTTGTCAAAGGCCGTCTGAAAATCCAAGTACACAACATCCACCAATTCTCCTTTGCCTATCCTGCTTGTTATTTTTTTAATAAATTCCAACAAATTTGTCTGGCAAGATTTTCCCTTAAGGAAACCATGCTGACCTTGGCCTGCTTTGTTATGTGGCCTCAAGTATCCTCAAACCACATCCTTAACAATCTACTTCAACATCTTCCCAGTCAGTGAAGTCAGGCTAACTGGCTTAATATTTCCTTTCTTTTGTTTCCCTCCCTTCTTGAAAAGTGGAGTGACACTTGCAATTTTCCAGTCCTCCAGAACCATGCCAGAATCTATTGATTCTTTAAATTTTATTGCTAATGATTCCATAATCCCTTCAGCTACTTCTTTCAGAACCGTGGGGTGTAGTACATCTGGTCTTGTCGACTTAAACACATTCAGACCATTCAACTTTCCAAGCATTTTCACCTAAATAATAGTGACAACACTCACTTCTGCCCCCAACACACAAATTATAACACTTCATAGCTCAAAAAGTAAAACATGTAACCCTAGTTTACAGGACAAAAATAAATTGAAGAGAAAACAAAAAATGGTTAGCCTAACAAGAGTATCATGGAAAATTCTGTAATCTATAAACAAGGAAATGACTGTAAGGCACTTGGAAAGTAACAAGAAGAACATTGGGTAGAATAAACCTGGAATTATGAAAAAGAAATAATATTTGACAACTTTGTGGGAATTTCCGAGATTGCTCCCAGCAGAAGAGTCAAAGGTGACGCAGATGATACGGTGTATTTAGATTTTTGCAACATATTTGATGCAGTTCCACACAAGAATTTATTAAGCAGAATTAGAGCACATTAAGGGTAGTATACTGGTATTTACTGAGGAATGATTAATGGTCAGAAAACATACAGCAGGAATAAATGGGATCATTTACAAGTTGGGAGGCTATGACTTGAATGGTAAGGATGGACGTTAAAGCCCCAGATGTTCATGATACACATCACTAAACTGGATGAAGGGATAGGGCACAAAATAATCAAGCTACCTCATAATACCAAGCTAAATACGTAATCTTGGTTAGGTTATAAGGAAAACATACACAAGATAAGCAAATAGACAAGGACATGGCAGATGGAATATAATATGGGAAATAAGAAAGGACATCCACCTTTGGGAAATTGGAAAAGCTGAATATTTTTAAAAAAATGACTGAAAAGATGCCAGTGCCCTCATATACAAAATGTGAAAGCTAACAAAGATTTAGCAAGCAACTGGGAAGCAAATGACACGTTAGGCTTTACTTCAAGAGAATTTGAGTAGTGTCATAGAGCACAGGAGCTCACTCAGCCCACTTTGCCCAAGCCAATTATGAAGCACCCATCTGAAAAGAGTAGAGGCAACTTGTTCTGATTATTTTTCTCAGCATCTGGAATATTGTTTACTGATTTGTAGTTCCTACCCGGAGTAGGATATACTTGTGATGGAGTGAGTGCTGCAAATATTTTCCAGGGATATCAGATTTGTCAAGTGAGGAGGCTTGACCTATCCTTTCCAAATGTTACAATATTCTAAAGAGGCTGGATAGTTCAGATGTAGGGATGGTGTTCCTCCTGACCGGTTTGTTAGAGATCATCGTCTCAAGACAGGGACTGCTCATCTAGAACTGTGAAGAAATGAGGTCGAAGAGGGTAGCGAATCTTTGGAATTTGCTATCGAAGGGAAACTCAGTGGCAGAGTATATTCAAAGCGGAAACTGATAGATTATTACATATTAATGGAATCAAAGGATACAGAATTGATGCAGCAAAGACATGCTGAGCTAAAAAATCAGGCATGATTTCATGCAATAGCAGGGCTGGCACAAGAGACCTAATTCTGCATTACTTCTGTTTGATACGCACCCTGTTTGTCTCCCTTTATCCTACATTGTGCTGTTGTGTTAACCTTTAAGGCAATTTCAGTATTCTCAAAAGCAGCTTGGGATCTTGTGAAGTAGAAGTATAGTTGCAACCAACGGTCAGCTCTCCACCAGCTTGTTACTATTATGAAATTTATAACCTCAGCCAAAATATGATTGTTCAGAAAACCCTCCTCATTAAATCTATACTGCTTCCCAAGTATTCTTCTTCTTCTTAAGCCCATCACCCCTACTGGGGATATGCCACCAACAGCAGCTCGCCAGAGTCTTCAGTCTTGGGTCATTCTGTCAAGTTTTCCTAGCTGTAACTTACCTTCTTGGTGTATCCTTCCTCTCCCAGGGATGAGGTCGTTGGAACTTCTGTTAGTGTTTTTGTAGCACGGGGATTTTATGGGATGCCCAACCTTCCTCTTTTGTCAAACACAAAATACTCTGCAGATGCTGGGGTCAAAGCAACATGCACAACACGCTGGAGGAACTCAGCAGGTCGGACAGCTTCCGTGGAAACGAACAGTCAATGTTTCGGGCCGAAGGGTCTCCTCCTTTCTCAGCTGGGCTTGGGGCCGGTTCTGGTGGATTTCCCAAGTATTCAAGGTACACATTTCTCAGAGAGCCCATGAACTAGCAAGTCTAATACTTGCAGGCAACCAGCGGCCTGCAAAGACTCTATTCCAACTGCTGAGATCCTGTCCTGATATTTTTACTGAGTCTAGGATTTATTTTATGGTCCCACTCAACCTTGGTGGAAAAAGCATTCTTACATTTACCCGATACATACCCTTCATAGTTTTGTATGTTATAGATCACTCCACAAGATTTTGTCTACATTAAGATTATTTCATATAGAATCAATAATTAAGTGTTTTAGTTACCAGAAGAGTCTAGAATCAGTGCCTCCTTCATTAGAACAGAAATTTGACAGAATGTTCAGATTAGAGTCATAGAAAAGTACAACAAACAGGTCCTTTGGCCCATCTAATCCATGCTGAACAATTTAAATTGCCTACTCCTATTGACCTGCACTAGGACCATTGTCTACCATACTTCTACTATCAACGTACCTATCCAAACTTTTCTCAAGCACTGAAATTGAGCTTGCATGCACCACTTGTGCTGGCAGCTCATTTCACTCTCGTCCGACCCGCTGAGAGAAGTTGTTTCCCCTCATCTTCACCTTAAACTTTTGACCTTTCACCCTTATCCAATGACCTCTAGTTGTAGTCCCACTCAACCTCAGTGGAAAAATGCTGTTTGCATTTACCTCATCTATACCACTCATAATTTTGTATACTTCTATCAAATCTCCTCTCAATCTTCTATGTTCCAAGGAATAAAGTCTTAACCCTGCTCAATCCTTCCTTATAACTCAGGTCCTCTTTCAACTTTATTTACATCTTTCCTGTAGGTAGGTGACCAAAACTGCACACAATACTCCAAATTAGGCTGCGGCAATGTCTGAAACAACTTCAACATAATATCCCATCTCCTGTACTTAATACTTTGATGTATAAAGGACAATGTGCCAAAAGCCTTCTGTGATGCCACTTTCAACGAATCATGGACCTGTATTCCACCACTCCTCAGTTCCCGACTGTTGACTGTTCAAGACCTACCCTGGTTGGTTCTGCAGAAGTGCAATACCTTGCACTTGTCTGCATTAAATTCCACCTGTCATTTTTCAGCTCATTTTTGCAGCTGGTCCAGATCCCGCTGCAAGCCACGATATCCTTCCTCTCTGTCCACTACACCCCCAATCTTGTTGATAGTCATCTGCAAATTTGCTGATCCAGTTAACCACATTATCATCCAGATTGTTAATATAAATGACAAACAACAGACCCAGCACCAATCCCTGCGGCATTTCACTAGTCACAGGCCTCCAGTCAGAGAGGCAACCATCTACTACCACTCTCTGGCTTCTCCCACAAAGCCAATGTCCTCATCTTGAACGCTGAGTGACTGAACCTTAACGACCAACCTCACAAGTGGGACCTTGTCAAATACCTTGCTAAAATCTATGTAACAAAGTACCCTGCCTTGCCTTGTTATGTGCCCATGGGTTTCGTTGACTGTGAGTGTCACTTTAAGAGACGCCTGGGTGAGGTGGGACTATGATACCAGTATAAGCTGCAACAGACCGCTGAGATTTTCAGTGCTGTAAGGAGAGAGAGGGAGGGAGGGAGAGGGGAGAGAGAGGGGAGAGAGAGGGGAGGGAGAGTGGGGAGAGGGGGGAGAAGGGGGAGATGGGGGAGATTGGGGGAGATTGGGGGAGGGGGGGGGAGAGACAGGCTCTGGACTGCAAGCTGCCAGTAGGAGCCTGGTTAAAATGGGAAAAGTCTGATACTTTCCCATGCCCAAAAGATTGGGTTGCTCAACAGAACATGGTGCATTGGATGTGGGACTGTCACTTCATATAATCCACACATGGATTTTTGTTGGAATATCCTGTGGGACCACTGTTGTTAACCTTACCTGGATTCGGGTGTGTTATGTGGTAACCACTTGGAATAAGGGATATTTCTGTGACTGTTCCCCTGTGATGTTTTATGTGGATTTTGGAACGACTCGACGGATAAGATCTTCAGCAACTGTTATTTTGTTTTCCCAGCATGGAACCTGCGGAATTTCTTCGTAATCGGCTTCTCTCTACATTTTACAAATCTCTCCCCTCACTCATTTGTTCTGTGGGTTACTGAACCTTTCTACTTTGCCATCTGAATCTTAAGACTTTAAGAACTGTTCCTAAACGTGACTGTTTGGGAGCCACACACACGTTTACACGCATAACATTGTTAACTTCCGTTTATTTCGTTTAATCTTTTATATTTTGAGTAGACACTAATAAAGATAGTGGTTTTAACATTAAAACCTGGCTCAATTTGTGATCTATTGCTGCTGGTACGTAACAGCCTTGATCCACTTCCCTGGTAACTTCCTTGAAAAACTCTGTAAGATTGGTTAGACATGACCTACCATGCATGAAATCATGCTGACTATCCTTAATCAGTCCATGTCTATCCAAATACTCTTATATCCTAGTCCCTCAGAATACTTTCCAATAACTTTCCCATGACCGATGTCAGACTCACCAGCTTATAATTTCCAGGCTATTTTTAGAGCCTTTCTTGAACAGCAGAACAGCATTGAATATCTTCCAATCCTCTGATACCTCAACTGTCACTAAGGATGATTTAAATATCTCAGCTATGGCCCTGGCAATTTCTGCACTTGCCTCCTGCATGGTCTAAGGAAAGCCTTGTCAGGCCTTGGGGATTTATCCACCCTAATTTGCCTCAGAACAGCAAACACCCCCTCCTCTGTAATCTGTACAGGGTCCATGAAGTAGCTGACACTTCTATAGACTCTCTGCCCATCTCCTGGATAAATATAGATGAAAAAAAATCAATTTAAGATCTCTTTAATCTCTTTTGGTTCCACACATGGATTACTATTCTGATCTTCCAGAGGACCAATTTTGTCCCTTGGAATCCTTTTGCTATTAACATATCTGTAGAATCCCTTAGGATTCTCCTACATTTTGTCTGCTAGGGCAAACTCATGCCTTCTTTTAGCCCTCCTGATTTATTTCTTAAGTGTTCTCTTGCATTTCTTACACTCCATAAGCACCTCATTTGTTCCTACCTGCCTATATTTGAGATGTATCTCCTCTCTTTTTTAAAACAGGGCCTCAATATCGCTTGAAAACCAAGGTTCCCAACACCTGTTATCTTTACCTTTTAGTCTGACAGGCAAATTGTGAAATAAAAAAAAAACTGTTGTATCTGTGCACAACTACATATCAATTACATAAAAGCATGTCGCGGGAGATGGCTTTAACTGGTGTATTCACATTGCAGTGAGAGAGAGAACCATGCACATGCGTAGACAACAGCGCATGTGCAGACAACAGATCAATACGTAGTGCTAAGTTGGAGGTGGTCATTGCTCAAAAAGAAATAGATCTATACCTCCCCCTGTAGATTAGTGCAATATAAACTGTACATGTACAAAACATTCAATTTCCCTTTCGTAAACCCATATTCCAAATAAACATGCTTTCACAATAACAGTCCATAATTAACTTCACAGTTCTAAAGGTTCAGACTTTTGAGTAGTGCTCTGTTTCTTTTAAAATAATGCTTCTAGACCTGTGGAGTGGCATCGGGTTTGGTAGGTGTCTGGTCTAACACAACTTTCTCAGTTTCTGGTGTCATATTGCTGTCAGTGAGATCATCACTGAGAGGCAAGTCCAGTGACTGTAATGTGTCCATCTTGTTGGATGCAGTCGACTCAGGTGTGTTCTTCGGTTGAGCATCCAGGATTTGGTCCACATGACATCTCCATGTCTGATCTCCAACATCCTCTGTGTACACCAGTGGTCCAGTTCCTGCAGCTATCCTACCGGGTGTCCACTTGTCTTTTTGGTAAGCATGCAATAGCAATCCTGTCTAATCAAACACAGGGTTACCATGAGCTGACCATCCTTGCATGGTGATTTCACAGACTTTTGACAATGTCAGGTCATTCCTTGTTTCCCTTTGTATTTTGGAATTTACTACCAGCAACTGGTCCATTAACACAGTACGGAACATTTTTGCTGGGTATGAAGACTTCTTCAGTTGCCAATAGTAGAAGATTTGACAAGCCGTCAGTGTTGCTGTGCTGTTTGGTGCTCTTGAACTCTATGTCATAAGAGTGGGCTCCTAGGAATAGTGCCCAACATTGTAACTGGGTAGCAGTCATCACTGGAATTCCCTTCCTGGTTTAGAAAATAGACACATGGGGCTGGTGATCTGTCACTAGCATAAACTTTTGTCCGTAGATGTAGCAGTGGAACTTCTTTATTCCCCATACTAGACTAAGGTCCCTTCGGTCAATCTGTGACTAGTTGCGTTCTGCACTTGTCAGTGATCTTAAAGCAAAAATAATCAGGTGTTCAGATCCATCTTTCATAATGTGTGATAAAATGGCTCTAATGCCAGTCTGATGGGCAGGGTTAGGTCATAATGGGTGAGCAGTTCATCAGATGTTATTAGTCTCTGTGTTTCCTTGAATGCTTTTTCATATCTTTCTGACCATTCCCACTTTGCTCCTGTCTAACAGTGCATTCAATGGATGAAGCACTGCAGCAATGTTTGGGAGAAACCACTGGTAGTAGTTTACAAAGCCCAAGTATAAATTGAGTTGTGACACGTTTTCCGGTTTGGGTGCCTGCAGCACTGCTCCATTCTTCTTTTGTGACTTATGTAAGCTATGCTTGTCAATGACATGTCCACAATATGAGATTTCGTTCTTGAAAAACTCACATTTCTCTCTTCGTGAGCAGATTATACTCACTCAGCCTGGTAAGCACTTTACCAAAGTTCTGAAGGTGCTCCTCATCATTTTTGCCAACCACGATGATGTCATCAAGGTAACACTGTGTTCCTGGGATACCTTGGAGCACTTGGCTCATTGCTCTTTGCCAAATTGCTGGAGTTAATGCGATGGCAAAGATGAGACAATTATAGTGGCACAATCCCTTGTGAGTGTTGATTATAAGGAACTTCCTGCTTGACTCCTCAATCTTCATTTATAGATAGGCTTGTGAGAAGTTGATCTTTGAAAACCTCTCCCCATCTGCCAAAGATACAAAAATGTCTTCTATTCATGGCAGGGGTACTGCACAATTTGCAGCACTGGGTTGATGCTCACCTTGAATACTCACAAATGCAAACGGTTCTGGCCTTCCCTTTCTTGATTACTGGGACAATGGGCATGGTCCAATCACTCCAACCCTGGTGAGAATTCCAGACGCCTCCAAGCTCCGCAGTTCAGCATCCACTTTCTGAAGTGGTGCACAAGGCAATGGACCCGTTTTATGGACCTTGGTGTTGCTGTTTCATCCAGTTCAATTCTGGCCTTCCTGTCTTTGAGTTTACCAATCCCCTTTTCATTAGCATTAAGCAGCTGTGCCAGTCTCTGGTTAGTGCGACCATTTGGCTGTCGTTGCCCGCTGATGCCACACTGAGAGCTTTGATTGAGTGCCAGTCTAGTTGGATTTTTCTCAACCATTCATGTCTGAAAAGTGCTGGCCCACTTTTCAATACATAAAACTCTAACTGCGGTGTTTGGCCTCCATATATCACCTTCACTTTGCCTTTGGGGCACGTTTTTCGCCTGTGTAGGTCTTTAGCATCACTGAGGTCTTCTCTAATGGTATCTTAGAAAACTGTCTGTTGTAGCCAGCTTCTGGAATTATAGGTAAAGCTGACCCCATGTCCAGCTCCATTTTCAGTTTTACACCTGACATATCTGCTGTGATCCATAGTACATTGCAATCTGCTTCAGTAATACTGTGCAGTTTTAGGCATAACGGTTCAGCTTTAAGTTGTCTGATTCTGTTTTACATTTGGTAACTTTTATGCATTTGCTTAGTTCTGTGTTTGAGACTTTTTACTTGGTTGTGCTTTTTGTCTACCTTGCACATTCTCTGTATGTGATACTTTCTGCACAGCTTTTCTTTGAACCAAAAGTCGATTGCATTATGGGAGGATGTGAACATCTTTGGGTTTTTACACCATTCAGGGACACTTTGTGCATGTCTGATGTCTTTTTCTGCAGTTCAGCTGTATCCTTTATGAGATTGCAATGGTCAATGCCCAATACCCATTTTAAGATTAGGTCTTTTTCTGACAGTAGCCTCTTTTGAATGCTTTGCATGCCAAATACAAGCTAATCCCTTAATGCATCAGAAAGTGCACCTCTAATGTCACAGTACTGGGAAAGTTTGTGCAGTTCTGCAATGTATTCAGAAATGTTTTCATCTTTTGACTGTTTCCTTTTGTAAAATCTAAATCTCTCAGCTATTACCAGAGGTTTAGGGCTCAAGTGATTTTGTAAAATGGAAACAGTTTGGTTGAATGTCTTGCTTGCTGGCTTCTCAGGGGTTACAAGGTTGTGTAAGAGACTACATTCTTGGGTCCATTAAGCTAAGAAGTGTAGGGGCTTTCTTTTGCTCTTCCATACTGTTCATGTTACGATACAGTTGAACCCTCTTGATATATGACTCCCAGCCTTCATTAGCGCTATCAAGTTCATCAACTTTCCTGATTGAAGCCATTGCCACGTTATTTCACTTTAAATTCAATACGTCTTTCACTGTTACTCCAGTGTTCCTTTGTTAGCGCCTGTAACGGCTTTCTCATGCTGTTTAACTCTCATTATTTTATCCCATAACTGTTGGTGCAGTTCATATTTTCTGACATTCAGGTTCGTACTCATTGCCAATCTGTTGTGTCTATGCAGAATTACATATCGATTAAATAAGAGCACACATGCGTGAGATGGCTTTAGCTGGTGTATTCACATTGCACAAGAGAGAGAACAATTCGCATGCATAGATAACAGCACATGCGCAGATAACGGATCGATATGTAGTGCCAAGGGGAGGGGTATGCGGTCATTGCTCTAAATAAGCTAGGTCCACTCATCGCAAAAACTTTATCAGAATTAATGGTGGAGGACTGTTACCTGAATTTTAAAAGGAAGTGCTTAAAAAGTGAAGACTGCACTGGTCGCAAAGAAACGGATGGCAGAATCTACCAGTTGGATAGCTCTTTTAAAGTCTGCTTGCTACTGCACAAGTTGCCTCATTCTTTTCTACTAAATTCAAAAATTCCATATTGTATCAACCTAATGTGAAAATACTTGGTATTGATAAACTAAGCTTTTCAATTAACCACTGACCAGTCCCTCATAATCTAGGTAATCCACAAATCATGCTATTGTTGTGGATATTTCGTGAGAAAAAAGACGAGTCTACAGCAACAATACAAAAGTTATTTACCTCTGGCTTAAGTGCACCCTTTGTGCAAGTCTGGCATAATGGAACATTGCGAGAGAACCTCAGTGGAAGATGTCGAGTACGATTTTGGCATGTTTGGTCGTCACAAACGAGCCAGCCCTAAAAATTGAACAAAACAAAAATGAAAATCTCTAAAAAGTTTCCTTTAGCCCCTTCTTTAAATACACAACCTCCAAAAGCTAACTGTTAAAATTCAGGCTTTCTGCTAAAATTTGGTTTGTATTCATAAGCAGAGTAAGTTCCTTAAGATTGAAAACCTCCAAGTAACACAGCACCAATGTGTCTAGGATCAACACTTGGTAACTGTAGCTTATAGTATACCAGAGGTCGACATCAACATATTGATACTTTCAGAGGTCTATAATTTTATTTGAAGACTAAGTGTGGACAAGGTACAACTTATGTATTAAATAATACATAGAAGCAGTAAGAGAGAATGCAATAATGAAAGTATAATTTTGAAACAAAAGTAAGTCTACAAGGAATCCGTATCCTTATACTTTACACAGTTTAACAGTTTACCAAGAATTTCAAATACTGTAACATAGTCTTTAAAATTTCATGATGCAAAGCAGTTTCTCAGTCTAGTTGTAGCTTGGATCTTCTCAGGAAAATATCTTCTGTTAACAAGATGTTAGAAGACAAAGCATTGTATGTAAATGTGTGGACATTTAAACATATTCCACATCCCATCAGTTTGTTGAATGCTTCCCTGACGTAAATTTGTTGTGATACAAAATATATTTTGTCTCTTATCTAATTTATGTGTCAGTAGGACAATTTCCTCGATGACTTTTAAAACTTCTTCTAACCTCTAGCTATAGATTCAACAGAAGGATTGGAAACTCTAGATAAACAGTTAACCATAGAGTTTCTGTCCACCTTATACTGAGGCCATGGCAGGAGACAAGGAGAAATCTCAAGAAATTCATTTTCTCTATTTCAAATTAGGATAAAGTGCTTCCATGTTTTTGGCTATTCCATATAATCTTGAACAAACCATGAGTAAGCAGGAATTCCCCAGGACAGTTTGAGAATACCCTTTTTCCAAATCTAAATCTACATCTGTTCTCCAGCTAAGTCAATATCAATATAGATTTTAAACAAAAAATTAAGCCTAAATCCAAAATAAAAAATGAAGCTCCTTTTAAACTGTTCATTAAGACAACCATATTCTTACAATTTATATTTTTATCAGCATCCTTCTTCTCCCACCCTCCACCACGAGCTCTGAAAAAAGTGCAGGTGGAGAAAAAAGGGGAAAGACAACAAATTAAGGGACAAACAGCTTTTCTATTTGACAGATTTTTGCAATGTATGTCAACCAATTTACTAGATTTTACAGAGATTTTTCCAAATAGGCTCAATTGGCCATTTGACTTATTGATCTGTTCATTTCAGTAATCATCTAGCTCTGTCACAAGAACATTGAAAGGATAATAACAAGGAACATCAGACTCTTACAGCAGAATTGGTTAAAAGCAAGGAGAGACTCTAATTTACACAAATTTTATAATAAGTGGATTACTAAAAGTTCACAGTATTTCTTCTGAAAATGTCCCTTATTGAATGCAGAGAAAGTCATGATTGAACTGTGCACCAGAACTGTAGCTATACCTACATAATACTACTTTTTCCTTTCTCCTGAGTGAAATTAAAATAATTGCTGCTCAGCATTCTTCCTTCAAATTAGTTGCAAAAGGTGAACCAGTAATGGCTGACATGTCCATGGCCTTAAACAGTGATGGCTTACAGCTGAAACATAGGAAGTAAAGCCTGACTGTTTATAACTTTCCCTTTCTTCTTCTGTATATTCCCCTTCACCTTTGGGATCATTGTTTTGTTAAATCATTGTGCAGTTCCTAAGTCCACTCACCACGGCACAATATGCAATAATGAAGATTTTGACTCATTGTGTCAATCAATTTCCATTTCAACTTTCCTGGAGCAGACCCCAAATAATAAGCAGCATCTATGAGAGATCAACTACAAAGACATCTTATCCCTCCAAAGTGCATTAATGGTACTTTATCATGTTCTACGAATTATTCGTGTACATGGCCTATATTGTTATTCCCTGAAACAAATTATCAACTTAATTTGCTGATTATGATGTATATCTGAAAGAAGAAATTTGCCCTTTGGGAGAAAGAAGAAAGAACCTTAGAAAGAAACATACCAATAGGAAACAGTTTTAGCCCATTACTCATTAATCAGCACATGACATAATTCATCTCCAAGGTATGGTAGATCATCCATTCTCAAATATCACCCAACTTACAGTCTTCCACTGACACACTGAACATCAAACCTGGAGAAACAAACCACCTTCAGTGGTAAATCTTTTCAAAATACACATCCTTTGAAATAAATACACAATATAAGAAAAGGAGCAAGATTTTTGCCTGCCTGAGTGCCGTTCAGTTCAACAATTATTCCGAATGGAGTGCAAACCGAAGTAAACATAATAGAAATCTCATAATTAGAAAAAAGATTATCACATTCATCCATTATGATTATTCTGGTATTTAATTTTCTGGGCATTGAATATATTCAAAAGATTTAGTGTTTAAGCCATTTAGAAGGCAGCAGTTCCCAGTGGCGGCCTGCATCAAATTATCTTTGGATTTGCACTCGAGCACCTAGTTTAATATCTTATAAAATGGTACCTTGTGAAAAATTACATAAAATGAAAATTTACAGTAAAGTGATAAAGCAAAGAATAAAAGCAGAAGAAATAAAAAGAATGGCATTTTCAGAAGCCCATGACATTCTACTCTAATGTACAATGACAAGTTCTATTCATTTGCCTCAATTCAAATGTCAGTGAAGATGTAGTGTACAGTTACAAATACTGATAACTTTTATTTCCACAGGGCTGACAAGTGTATCAGGTACATGGAAATAGCACATTGGATATCTTATAGGCAGAAGAATGCTTACTGGCCAGGAAAGATTTAAGTTGGGGCTCAGTCATAGTTGAAGAGTATTTTTTTTATACATAAACAGGTTAAAAAATGCCTAGATAATTGGTCCCATGGGACTAGAATACATCGGAAAATACAATATGTAATGTTAAAGCAGGTATTGACGTAGGAAAGGTGAGAAAACAAGGAGTATGTTGTCATCAATATTGTAGTGCAAAGCAGAGTTCTGAAATGTCACGACAATACAAATATCTATGTCAGGATGCTGTTCATTGATGTAGCTTAGTGTTTAACACCATCATTTTTACAGTCCTGATCGAAAAACTACAGAAACTGGGCTTCTATACCGCCCTCTGCAACTATACGCTTGACTTCTTAACCAGAAGACCACAATTGGTGTGGATTGGAAATAACATCTCACATCACTGACAAACAACACTGGCGCTCTTCAGGGACGTGTGCTTAACCCATTGCTCTACTCTCTGTGTGGCTTGGCATAGCTCAAATGCCATCTATAAATTTGCTGATGATACAGCCATTGTTTGCAGAATCTCAGATGGTGTCAAGAGGTCGTACAGGAGCAAGATATACCAGCTGGTTGAGTGGTGTCGCAGCAACAATCTTGCACTCAACGTCAGTAAGACTAAAGAGCTGATTGTGGACTTTAGAAAGGATAAGGCGAGGGAACACAAACCAATCCTCATAGAAGGTTTAGAAGCAGAGAGAGTGAGCAAATTCAGGTTCCTGGGTGTCAATACCTCTGAGGATCTAAACATGTCTCAACGTATCGATGTAGCTATAAAGAAGGCAAGACAGTGGCAATATTTCATTAGGAGGATGAAGAGATTAAGTTTATCACCTAAAACACTCGAAACCTTCTACAGGTATACCGTGGAAAGCTTTCTGACTGGTTGCATCAACGTCTGGTATGGGGAGGAGGGGTTACTGTGCAGGATCAAAGTAAACTTCAGAGAATGGTAAAATTAGACAGCTCCATCATGGGTGCTAGTCACCATAGTATCCAAGACATCTTCAAGGAGTGGTGCCCCAACAACTATTTAATATACATATATACTTACTGTAATTCAGTTTTTTTTCTATATTTATCATGTATTGCATTGTACTGTTGTCACAAAGTGAACTGATTTCATGACAAGTGCTGGTGATATTAAACCGGATTCTGATTCTGAACAACACTCCTAAACCAAAAGCTATGGATGAACCAGGAGGTATGTCGTCTGCTGAAGGCTAGGTCTATGGCATTCAAATCTGGCGACCCAAGCCTGTACCAGAACCCCAGGTATGATTTGCGGAGGGCTATTTCAAAGGCGAAGAGACAATTTTGAACGAGGTTGGAGGCGACATTGGATGCACGGTAACTCTGGTGGGGTTTGCAAGGCATTGCTTCCTACAAAGCGAAACCCAATAGCATGAATGGCAGCAATGCTTCACTACCAGATGAGCTCAATGCCTTCTATGCCTGCTTTGAAAGTGAGAACACAACTACAGCTGTGAAGATCCCTGCTGCACCTGATGACCTTGTGATTTCTGTCTCAAGAGGCCAACGTTAGGCTGTCTTTAAAGAAAGTGAACCCTCGCAAGATGTAAGGTCCAGATGGAGTACCTGGTAAGGCTCTGAAAACCTGTGCCAACCAACTACAGTGAGTATTCAAGAACATGTTCAACCTCTCACTGCTACAGGCGGAAGTTCCCACTTGTTTCAAAAAGGCAACAATTATACCAGTGCCTAAGAAAAATAATTTGAGCTGCCTTCATGACTGTGGTCCAATAGCACACACATCGACAGTGATGAAATGTTTTCAGAGGTTGGTCATGACTAGACTGAACTACTGCCACAATAGGTCAATGGCAGACACAATTTCAATGGCTCTGCACACGGTTTCAGACAACTTGGACAGCACAAACAGCTATGTCAGGATGCTGTTCATCGACTATTGCTCAGCATTTAATACCATCGCTCCAACAATCTTGATTGAGAAGTTGCAGAACCTGGGCCTCTGTACCTCCCTCTGCAATTGGATCCTCAACTTTCTAACTGGAAGACCACAATAATCTGTATGGATTGGTGATAACATATCCTCCTTGCTGACGATCAACACTGTACGTGCTTAGTCCACTGCTCTACTCTCTATATACACATGACTGTGGCTAGGCACAGCTCAAACACCATCTATAAATTTGCTCATGATACAACCATTGTTGGTAGAATCTCAGGTGGTGACGAGAGGGCATACAGGAGTGAGATATGCCAACTAGTGGAATGGTGTTGCAGCAACAACCTAGCACTCAGCGTCAGTAAGACGAAAGGGCTGACTGTGGACTTCAGGAAGGGCAAGACGAAGGAACACATACCAATCCTCATAGAGGGATCAGAAGCGGAGAGAGTGAGCAGTTTCAAGTTCCTGGGTGTCAAAATCTCTGAGGATCTAACCTGGTTCCAACATATTGATGTAGTTATAAAGAAGGCAAGACAGTGGCTATACTTCATTAGAAGTTTGAAGAGATTTGGTATGTCAACAAATACACTCAAAAACTTCTGTAGATGTACTGTCAAGAGCATTCTGACAGGCTGCATCACTGTCTAGTATTGGGGGGGGGGGGGGGCTACTGCAGAGGGTCATAAATTTAGTCGGCTCCATCTTGGCACTAGCCTACAAAGTACCCAGGAGACCTTCAGGGAGTGGTGTCTCAGAAAGGCAGCTTCGATTATTAAGGACCTCCAGCACCCAGGGCATGCCCTTTTTTCACTGCTACCATCACGTAAGAGGTACAGAAGCCTGAAGGCACACACTCAGCAATTCAGGAACAGCTTCTTCCCCTCCGCTATCCAATTCCTAAATGGATATTGAACTATTGGACACTACCTCACTTTTTAAAATATGCAGTATTTCTGGGGGTTTTTTTTGCACGTTTTAAAGTTTATTCAATATACACATACTGTAATTGGTTTATTTTTATTATTATTTTATTTATTTTTCTCTTCTATATTGTGTTGCAGTAAACTGCTGCTGCCATGCTAACAAATTTCACGTCACATGCCGGTGATAATAAACCTGATTCTGACTCTGACTCTGGCATTGCTGAGTCCTTACCCCCAGCATCCTGGAGGTAGTGTGGTGGGGGTAACCACTGGTAAGAAATGAATGGGGCAGCCATGTGAATTTTCTGGAAACAAGAAAGCAGCAACACCAGGAATTCTGCAGCAGATGACTCACCTCCTGCCTTTCCGAAAGCCCCTCCACGACTACAAACTAAAAGAATATTATGCTCCATCAGCATCCCAACCACTATCCCATAAATTCATCCCACCACCAATGTCCATTTGGCTGCAGTGTGAACCGCATACACAATGCACGACAGCAACTCATGAAGTATCCTACGCTAGCACTTTCTAAACATGACCGCTACCATCCGGAAGGTCAAACTTCCAAGTTCTCCTCAAACCAATCTTAATCTGACTTGTAATATTCTTTAGAATCAAAATCAGGTTTAATATCACTGGCAAATACCGTGAAATTTGTTAACTTTGCAGCAGCAGTACATTGCAATACAAGATAACACAGGAAAAATAACTGAATTAGTACATGTGTACATCGCATAGTTAAATTAAGTAAGTAGTGCAAAAACATAAATAAAAAAGCAGTGAGGTAGTGTTCATGGTTTCAATATCCATTCAGAAATCAGATGGCAGAGGGAAAGAAGCTGTTCCCGAGTCACTAAGTGTGTGCCTTCAGGCTTCTGTACCTCCTTCCTGATGGTAACAGTGAGAAGAGGGCATGACCTGGGTGCTGGGGGCCCTTAACGATGGACGCTGCCTTTGAGGCACCACTCCTTGAAGATGTCTTGGATACTACGAAGGCTGGTACCCATGATGAAGCTGACTAATTTTACCTCTCTCTGCAGTTACTTCAACCGTGTGCAGTAGCCCCCTCTCCGCACCCCCCCCAAATACCTGATGGTGAGGCAGTCTGTCAGCATGCCTCTATGAAAGTAAAGGCTGTGACAATCTTTTGTTTCACCCCATCTGCTGGTTGGATGATGACAGAAATAAAGTGACTTTTCACAAAAAACTGTTGATCTGGAAGATTTCTTTATTGAACATTTGCAGGCACTAAATTATACCTTTATCATAACTGGAAACATTAACCAAAATGAAAGAACATTAACCAAGATAGTTATAGAAGTAGGTCTTGCTTTTTGCAACAGTCCAGGTGAGGAACTAAAAAAAACAAGTGTGTGTTTGTTACCTCAGAAATCGTCCAACTTGGTTCTAGATTGATGCCAAAGGACTGCATCCAGTTGATGTCAAGTTTAAAGCAGCATTGGGCTCACATACTCACATAAACCTGGCTTGCTTAGGACCTCCTAACTACTGTGCACATTTTCAGGCATACTCATACAAAGTGTTAGTGCTTCTGCACAATTTCAGAATGACAAGACCACATGAAAATGGTCAGAGAAGCAAGTAACTGCCTTCTGATAGTTAAGGCAACTGCTATAAAATGATAAAATCATTGAAGTATTCAACATGAAAACAAGCCATTTGGCCCAATTCGTCCATACTAACCAGAGGGCACCCTTCCATATTAACCCCATTATGCAGTTTGGAGATCACTGAGGCTCTCTGAGAAGATTCCGGGAGGCAAAAGCAGTGTGCATGAACCTCATAGGCTGCGGAATGGGCCTTGAGCCAATATTCGACTCTATTTCGCCGATTAAAGCGGCAAGGGAGATAGAAACTTCGAGGCGAACGCAGAAGTTTGCAGACTGTTTGGGTCTGCATTCTCCAGGAGACAGAGGCAACGTGTGGAAACCTCATGGTGAGCAGGCTGCTGGACAGGGTGAGTCGATGTTTGACTCCATTTTGCCGATTAAAGTGATGAGTGAGATTGGAACATTGAGGCGAATATGGAAGGTGAGCGGTGGCTGCCTGCCCTTTGATTGCTGGGTTCACTCTGCTACCAGAGAGGGGAGAGCCTGCCACTGTGCCTGGAGAACTTACCCAGGTTTTCTGCATTTTGGATATGGACTGTAAGCTTTCTTGAAAAAGAAGTCTTATAGTTTTTTATATTGTGTTTTTTGCCCAATCTTTTGCGTTTTTTTGTGTGGGGGAGGAGGATTTAGGGGACCAAGGTACCTGGTCAGATTTTGTTTTTTTTTGTGCCGGGGGGGGGGGGGCGGGTTACCAGGAGAAGACGAATTTTCAAAGTTGTGTACTTTAATAATAAATGCACCTTTGAAGGTAGTACTCTGCTCAGGTCTGACCAAGGTTTTCTCAACCTGGGTGCAAGACCTTGCTAAAGGCTTTATTCAAAGTCAATGTAAATCACAACCACTGTCCTGTTCTCATTGACACACTGTTACCTTTTCAAAGGGTTCAATCACATTGGTCAGACAGGATCTTCCCTTGACAAAACTATGTTGGCTGCATCTAATTTTCCCTGCTATACCAAGTGATCACTAATCCTCTCCCTCAGAATGTTTTTATATCTTCCCTACCACTGAGGTTTGGCTCGCAAGTCTATAGTTACCAGACTGACCTCTGCCCTTATTGAAAAGGTGGCCAAATTTGCTCTCCTCCAATCATTATGTACTTCATTTGTGCATTGGGGAACAAGTAATTTCTTTCTTGGCCTCCCACTGCAGCTTGGGATAAATCCAATCTAGTCCTGGTATTTGTTCATTTTTAAGCCCACAAATGCATCAAGTACACCCTCCTTTTGAGCGAGACCTACACTCAATTTTCACTTCCCTCTTCACTAAATTCTCCAACTGTAAAGTCTGTTCCCTTTGTGAATACTGATGAAAAATATTTAATTTGGACCTCATCGATATCTCCTGACTATGCACATATTGCTCATGTTGCCCTTTATGGGTTCAATGTTTCATCCAATAATTCTTTTGCCATTTAGTGATCACCCAATTTAAGAAATTTCACTGGAATGGCCAGAACTTTATCCATTCACACACAAGTCTCTGCAGTATATTTTTGGCGAATTTTAGAAACCACCTCAGATAGTGTCAGCTGGAGTGCAGAGATGGGTAATTGTCACTGGCTGATGATATTGAAATATTATATACAAGCGTGGACCATACATGGTCCTATATATTGGCTGCAATTCGGTGCACTTCCATGTGAGAACCAAGGTGAAAACATTTTGGAATATATGGACAGTACTCCAGTCACAGCTAACCATGAAGTAACATGACACCATCCAGCACGCAGGGGAAAGAAAATGTTAAGAAAGTAAATATTTCTGATTATGAACATGTTGCAAGGGAAAGGTAAAAGTTAAGTACCCAGAATGGTGTGGTTATTTGGGGATTTGACAACTGTGCTCACAGGAAGGGTCGTTAGTCTAAAGCAGTTGTACAAAGGACACCAACCCATATTCTGTAAGTTGCCAAAGGTTTAGTTTGGTTGCCTGGAATAGGCCAGAATAGAAACACATTTCACAGTCATTACTGTCCCTTAAAAATGTTGCTGTCAGTCGGCTGAAAGGATATATGAAATTGTTCCTTAATTAGTCTGTTGTTTATTGTACTTTTGCAACTATATGAACTTTCATCCAAATGAAGGCAAGACATATGATTCCATTGTTCACCTTTCTACAATAATTGAGTGACAAAAATGAACTTCAGTGGTACATGGATCTTCCATTTCCAAACTATAATGATTTTTAGAGACTATAATGATTTTTAGAGTGAAATGTATCACCACTGTGACCTCAAAGATAACTAGCAAATGCACATGGTCTTGCAGATCCTATGAAATAAGACATGTTTTTATGAACACGTTTAAAAGATTAAATCCTGTACTGGAATTGCTAAAGTATAAGTAGTCTAAGTTTCAAAAGAACATAATACAGCAGGGATCACTGCTGCCCAGTATACAATGAGCTTAGTATGGAGGTCTTGATTGTCAAGCATTCTTTTCAAAAATGAGGCCCAAACCATACATGTGTTAATCTTCATCATAATTTACTATTACTATCAAGAGTGGATGTACTGGTTGAAAAGTTGGGGTTTAGCCCATGGTGACACACACAAAATGCTGGTAGAACGCAGCAGGGCAGGCATTTATGGAAAAAGAGTACAGTAGATTTAAAAGTTGGGGGGGTGGGGGGAAACACAAGGTGATAGGTGAAACTGGGAGGGGGAGGGGTGAAGCAACGAGCTGGGAAGCTGATTGGTAAGAGATACAGGGCTGGAGAAGGGGGAGTCTTGTAGGAGATAACAGAAAGACATGGAAGAAAGAAAAGAGGGGAGGAGCACCAGAGGGAAGTGATGGGTAAGCTAGGAGATAAGGTGAGAGAGAGAAAAGGGCCATTTAAAAGAGAATTTAGTGAAGAGGGAAGTGAAAATTGAGTGTAGGTCTCGCTCAAAAGGAGGGGGTACTTGCCTGCCCATCGCCTCCGTCTGGTGCCCCTCCCCTTTTCTTTCTTCCATAGCCTTCTGTCCTCTCCTATTACATTCCCCCTTCTCCAGCCCTGTAACTCTTTCACCAATCAACTTCCCAGCTCTTTACTTCACCCCTCCCCATCCCAGTTTCACCTATCATCTTGTGTTTCTCCTTCCCTTCTCCCACCTTTTAAATCTACACCTCAACTTTCTATTCTCCCGTCCCGCTGAAGGGTCTCGGCCCAAAATGTCAACTGTACTCTTTAAAATAGATGCTGCCTGACCTGCTGAGTTCCACCAGCATTTTGTGTGGATTTTCTTGGATTTCCAGCACCTGCAGATTTTCTCTAGTTTGTGTAGCTCATGGTGACTGGTGGAGGTATGAGAAAGAATTGACCAAAACTTTGGTAAGGAAAGACTGGGTGAGGACATAGCAGAAAGAAGATCACATAGAATGGGGTAGGACCAGAAAACCTTGAAGAAAGAACTTGGTTCAGGAGAAAGGATTATGGTTTAGGGGGATAGCAGAGAACAAGGGCAAGCAAGTGTGGGTGAGGGGGGAATAAAAAATGTAAGATACTTAAGGAATATGATCCACTGTTGTTGGTAAAATCTCAAGAGGGCATAGAGAAGGTGTATAAGAATGAGGTCGATTGGATTTTTGAAGTAGTGTCATATTAACCTCGCATGGAACATCAGCAAAACCAAGAACTGATTGTGGACTTCAGTAAGGGGACTTAGGGAGAACACACATCAGTCCTCACTAAGGGGTCAGTGGCAGAAAGGATGAGTGGCTTCAAATTCCTGGGTGTTAACATCTCAAAAAAACTATTCAGTCCAATACATTGAGGAAATAACAAAGAAGGCATGCTAGAAGCTCTACTTTATCAGATGTTTAAGCAATTTTGATATGTTAACAAAGACTCTTGCAAATTTCTAAAGATGTACATTGGACAGCCTTCAGATTGAATACACAACAGCCTGGTATAAAGGCTCCAATGCACAGGATTGCAAGAAACTGTAGAGCAGGGGTTCCCAGCCTTTATTATATCATGGACCCTTACCATTAACCAAGGTGCACGTGGACCCCAGGTGTGGCACCCCTGCTGCAGAGGGTTGTAGACTTAATCTGCTCCATCACAGGCATAACTCTTCCAACTATCAACAGTACCTTCAAGAGGCAATGCCTCAAGAAGGCAGCATCCATTAATTAGGACCCTAACCACCTGGGACATGCGTGCTTCTTGTTACTACCATCAAAAAAATCGTACTAAAGCTCCACACTCAACAATTCAGAGCAACACACACAAAATGCTGGAGGAACTCAGCAGGCCAGGCAGCATGCATGGAAAAAAGTACAGTTGACGTTTCGAGCCGAAACCCTTCGGCAGGACTGGAGAAAAATTGCTGAGGAGTAGATTTGAATGGTGGGGGAAGGGGATAGAGAAATACCAAGCGACAGGTGAAACTTGGAGGGGGAGGGATGAAGCAAAGAGCTAGGAAGTTGAATGGTGAAAGTGACAGAAGGCCATGGAAGAAAGAAGAAAGGTGAGCGGGGGGGGGGGGGGGGAGAAGGAGCACCAGAGGGAGGCGATGGGTGGGCAAGGAGATAACATGAAAAAGAGACAAGGGGATGGGAAATGGTGAGGTGGGGGTAGGTATTACTGGTAGTTTGAGAAATTGATATTCATGCCATCATGTTGGAGGCTACCCAAATGGAATATAAGGTGTCATGCTCCAACCTAAGTGTGGCCTTATCCAACAGTAGAGGAGGCCATGGATGGACATATTGGAATGGGAATGGGAAGTGGAATTAAAATGGGTAGCCATTGGGAGATCCTGCTTGTTCTGGTGGATGGAGCATAGATGCTCAGCAAAGCGGTCTCCTAATCTACGTTAGGTCTCACTGATATACAAGGGGCTACACCGGGAGCACCGAACGCAGTATATGACCCCAACAGACTCACAGCTGAAGTGTCGCCTCAGCTGGAAGGACTGCTTGGGGGCCTGAATGGTAGTGACGGAGGTGAGTGTCGGAGCAGGTGAAACAATTGTTCTGCTGGCAAGAAACAGGTTTTTCCCCTCCACTATCAGATTTCTGAATGGTCTATGAACACTACCTCATTATTCCTGCTTTCACACTATTTATTTCGTAATTTATAGTAATTTTATGTCTCAGCAATATACTGCTGCTGCAAAACAACAAATCACATTGTACAAGATAGTGGTAATAAACTTCATTCTGATTCACCTCAGACTCTCAAACAGCAGTATAGATGTGAACACACTAAATGTCAACCAGCTCTCAACCCTGTTGTTAAGACTCTATGTTAGTGTTTGAGACTCTTGTTAGAATTTAACACATGCCATTAGATGAGCAGTATAAGCCATTCAATATCATCCTGTATACCAAGTTTCCTATGAAATGCATGCACGCCAAAATCCTTGCAATTTTACCCTGTGGTCTTCTGCACAAGCCCAAAAATGGCAATCCAAGTACAGAAGTTTGGGCATCTCAATCAATCTCATCCCTTCAGAAGCAGACAATTACCTGTTCAGAACAGAGATCCCAGTGATTTTCCTTCCACTCCCATCGACCAGCCTCCCCATGCCCCACTCTGCCCCAGGATCCTTCAATGCAACATATCATACCCCAAACTAAAATACTGAAAGATCATTCATAACTCTACCACATTTGGCAACTCAACATGGGCAAGAAGAATGTCAAGGGTGTATTACTTTGCACAATATTTACAACTTCTCACAAACTTCCCAGATCATATTTAGCTTTTGTTGCAGAAACCTTCATTTTTAACCAGCATGGAAACAAGCTTCAAAGTATTCAAAAAAAACAGCAACCTCCATGCACTCACAGCTGCTCTCGACAGTATTTCTTTCTACTGATAAAAACCAGTGAGGTTAGTTTGTATGGACATCCTACTAGTTACAATAACATGAAAGAACAGTGTTTTTTTTAATAACCTCTGTAATTAACACCTAAATGAATATGTTTATACATACTATCTGTTAATCTTTCTTTACAAACTGCAACAATAGATGTAACGACTATTCATGAAGATTAAATATAAACGTCAGTGTAAGGAGCTATTTTGAACAGTTATTAATAGAACAGTATATCTTTTTCATTTTGCTTTGATAATTAGATCTCCAGTACAGATCAATTTCAATACCATAATTCAAAGGAAATTTATTTTTCTAACCAACTTCAACATGTGCTGTGCAGCAGCAAGAGGCAGATAATATTGTCACATATTACAGCACTAATTTTGAGCTTATTTATTATTTGATTTTTGCTTTAGAATTTCCATATCACTTGAGGAAATTCAGTATATTTTCCTTTGTTCTTATCTAAAAGTACATTTGTTTAAAATCAGGGGAGGATTGTATTTATTGATGTCTTTTATGATGGATAGAAATCTCAAATGTTAGCTCTAAATTGGTCTGACCCAAACTTAAGATTTAATGCTGAAAAGTAAAGTCAAAACACAATTTTATAAAGTGTGGGGGAATTGAAATGCTATGCTTGATTAGTTATAGGTGACTACCATTCATTCCCGCATGTAGCAAAGAGCTGGAGAACTCGTGTAAAATTACTTGGTTGTGAATAAAACTATCTCTACTCATAATTATAAAGTCTACTTTAATTTCTGGGTGCAATACCAACTGTGTTATCTTCAGGGCGATATGTAATACAACTTTTGAGATCTTCAAGCAGCAGCTTGGGTCACATAGCCTCAAAGTTGTTAGATGTACACAAATGTATGAATGGGACAACATGCAACAAATGATTAATTTCCTGTCCCAAAAATATTTTGGACTGTTTTACATTGCCAGGACTGAAAATCCCAACTAAATTACCAAGCTTTATCCCGATAAATATACCCAAGATGGAGAAAATCTAAGCCAAACTTATTCCTGGCCACAAAAATGAAGATCAAAAGTAACACACTAAAGCATTCCAAGATGAATTAGAAACAGAATGAGAATTAGGTTTAATATCACTGGCACACATTGTGAAATTTGTTGTCTTTGCGGCAATGCAATGCACAATGATAGTGAAAAAATGAATTATGGTAAGTATATGTAAGAGTTAAATTAAATAAGTAGCACAACAATAGAAATAAGAAGAGATTCAATGTCCATTCAGAAAACGGATGGCAGAGGGGAAGAAGCTGTTCCTGAATCGTTGAGTGTGTGTCTTCAGGCATCTGTACCTCCTTCCTGATGCCAGCAATGAGAACATGGTATGACCTGGGTGATGGTGGTTCAAAGAAGCTTTAAAGCAGTTTTCTATCATACAACAGATGCAAGCCTCTTGATCAGCTGACTATTACAGTAAATCACCAAGTCACACACACATATTGCCAAACAGGTCACTACTGATGACACACCAGTGATATGGGTACAAGTTGAACCAAGAACAACTTTAAGGCAACATCCTTCAAATTCATTTGCACAATATACGTAGCAAAAGTAACAGTGGGGCAAATGTTTAATTTCTGGAACTTAAGAGCCATAAAGTAAGGTAACATAAACAATTTAAAAATATTTGGAATGAACGTGGAACTTTTCAAATTCAAATAGGTAACGAGGCAGTAAACTTCTCGCAGATACCAGTCCTGATTATTATCCTGCAAGTCAGTCAGTGGTCCTAGACTGGTTTATTTAAAAAACAAGTGAAAATACTTAAGGGAAATTGGCAGTAATTAAAATTAGAACTGCAGATCTAACATTAATACAGCATGTTAACATTCTTTGAAGAGTAATTAGTTAATCCACACTTCAAAAGTCCTGGTTTCTGGTTTGAAATTGGAAGATCACTTTAGGTGTACACATTTAATTGTGAATGTTGCCCAAAATATTTTGAAGTTTTCTAATTTGTTTTAAAGCTATTATGCTATTTCAGGTGATTCAAGTCTTGTGTGTTAATTCAATTATTTTTCATTTAAGTATTCTGCTCTTGATATCCTACCAATGGGGAAAGAAACATCTCATCTGCATAATCTCGATATATTTATTGACTTGGCTGGTTAATATTACAGTATGGTGCTTCTGAATGAGTTAGATCTATGCAATGGGTCCACCTAGATGACCTTCATTTCTACAAAGCATGGCTATCGAGTAATTCCTAGACCCAGGCATGCTATCACCCATGGTGCATGCATAAGGACAGGCACTGAAGGTGTGCTTTGATTATGGAAAACACATTCTTGTTTTGACAAAGAGCAGTGGAAAAAAGCACAGTAAAATAATTACACATTTTAACATGAATCACTTGGAAGCCAGGAACTAAATATTTTCTCAGTGTAACTTGGTTGTGTATGCAACACTGCATACCAGGTCAAGAATGCTGCAATTTGTTACATTCATATTTTAAGCTGTTATCTTGACCTAACTTTTCAGTTCAGAAATCATTTGACTTGTTTACAAATAGTAGACAACCTGTGATTATACACTAATTTTACTTTTATCCGAGTCTGCGTCTGGAGTTCTCAAAGACTTCTATTAAAATGAAGAGAGACACAAAATTAAGCAAGCACAAATCAACCCCTGCCATCACAAATCAAAACTTGAAATCTTGTTCTCATTTTGTGAGAAGGAAGAATTCACCGCCCCATAAATACCAACACACTGATGATCTGCAATAGACAACACCCAAAACCAAATTTATTTTAGTGGGAATTATTCTCCTTGAAATCTGCCTCAGCAAAAAATAATGTCGCACTGTATCAACGCATGATGTTGTACTACATTAATGGAGTCATGCCGATGAGCAGTACAGAAAACTTTCATAGAAAGTACATTTTTTGTGACACATCTTTATGTACTGTACAATTTCAGATTATTTTATAACTATCTGGGTAACACACAAATGAACAGGCTGCATATCACGAAGGATTAACCTCTTCTTCCTGTGTTCTTCCTAACTTGACCCATAATACAGATATCACCAACAGATTACTTCATCCTGACATAGATGTTCATCACCAAGTTGGTTTAATGTCCTGGAACTTCCCACCTTACAATCCTGGGCAATTTGTATCATTGCAAGATCTCTTGTTACTCACTTCTACCTTGTTAGGATTATTGGTGATATCCAACAAAACACAACAAATGGAATCCCCACCCCATCAGTATAGTTATGCATCCCTAACTTAGGGAGGGAAATATCATTTCATCCAATCACCATGCATCAAATCCTCTCCCCTTGGTCTTTGCATTCCCAAATTGAATTGCTCCAGTAACAGTAACCATACATTTTAATTGCTAAGCTCTGGAATAACCTGTCTGAACATTTCTGCCTTCTAAACTTTGGCTGTGTATATTGATAGCCCCTTTCCTAGCATGACTTATTTACATTTGATAACCCCTGTGAAGCTCTTTGCAGTGATCAGGCTGCATGTGAAAGGTGCATAAATAAGTTATCCGTGACTGATAAACCCATTTGGATGAGACATGAGGGAACATTCAATTAATATACAGTGATTCAGCATACATGCCAAAAAAAAATCAAAATGGCTACAACTAGCAAGACTTTGTGCACTCTTACTTGTCCAATGTGCTACATCAGGCTGAAGTTCACTAAATGTCATGGCTTCCATTCACTGGCCGTTCAGCAAACACTCAAGGCCTGGATGTTGTCTTCCTTATCAAACATGTTTTGCTACAATCCTATTTATATTGAAGGGAGATATTAAATCCAGTAAAGTCAGCTGCTTGAACTGAGCCTGAGGAGTTAAAACGCCAACATATTTAGAAGAGAATGACAAAAGAAATATATGCTGTCTTAAATGCTACAAAAGTAACAGGCTCTGAAATACCAGTTTGTCATTTGACTTACTGGTCTTAGCTTTTTTAAAAAAAGCAGACTCTATAAGTCAAGAGAGTGAAAAGATAATAAGCCGCTTCAAACTCATAGTGCAGGTTGGATGCAGCCGTCTGCTCCAATTCTCACACATTCACTAGCATGTTAATATGGCCTAATTCCAAACCCTTCTACTTAAGCAGTACAACTTGACATCCGATTTCCTCTTTTCCTAACAAGCAGTTGTGCCAATGATTACACATTTCTATTCATCAAAAACTTGTTGAAACTAGCACTAAATCAGTGATAGAACAGTTAGGCAGTTTTATTTCAAGGCTGGTTTATAATTTCTTGAGTCTCCTTTGCAGGGGAGAGGATATGAAACTAAAACTCCATCACCAAGCAGGCACTGCTGAGAACTCTGAAGCTTGAAGAAAAGTAATGTCGCTCCAGTTATGTTGGATTTGGTGTTTAAATCAACCTTGGCAAATTAATGCCTCAATTGCGAACAATTCAGACCAAACATGAAATTGGCACTCCACATGGTACTTTGTCTACATTCCGACTTTATGATGTCGGTGAATTTTTTTCCTAAAAAGTAATAGGCCTTCTAGGGCAGAGCTAGGTCTTGCCTACAGCAGTTGGATATCATTTTCATTGCCTAAACAATGAATGACAATAACCATCCAAACATTCCCCCCCCACCCCCACCCCCAGCTAAAACCTTTCACCATTCTTGGCTATTATTCTGCTATATAAAATGAATTAGGACAGTCTCAGTTCAGCTCCTGGACAACCTGATCCCATCAGAAGTAACTGATCATAATTAACAATCACACTCAACACAAGCAAAGACTACTGCTATTGCTGCTATGATAGTGATATCAATCTTTTCTGACCTAGGACTGAATCTCAGTAGTAGTGCAGGGAACAGCCACTGATAATCTAACAGCTGCCACTTGTTTTATCTATTGAGTGCTTAAGAGCGCTTAATGCTGATTCTTTTGAGTATTAATTCCTCAGTAATGTTAATTCCTTCACCTCGATGAACAAACTCCCTCAACAAGTAAAAAGCTAATTTTATCACCTAAATCTTTCAATGACAGAACACATATGTTTGACAAAGCCAGTTAACAATACTTTTATTCAAGTACATAATAATCAATTTAGTAAGTATTGAGATAAACAACATCCTACCCTCCCTGAACACCCTAACCCTCCCCCCTCCTCTGACACTACCAACTCCCCAGCCTCCTCTAATCCCTGCCATGTCTTCACCATTCCTTCCCTCTGAGGCAGAATGCTCTGTCCTCAGCAAGGGCCTTACTTTTGTCCCCCTTTGCCTGCACCTCAGTGAGCTTCATGCCTGTCACGCCAAGCTCTTCTTCTGTCACCTCCGTCTCCAAACCCACTTCTTTGGCATGAATTCCCTACTTTACAGCGATGACCCCTTCTATCGTCTCCTGGACACCCCACACAGGTTCTTGGCCTGCTCGGGATTGTTTAATTTCTATTTGCTAATGAGAAATCAGTCAACTCAAATTCAGCACTCCTCCTCAAAACCTTACCCCCTGTGAACGCACTGCTTTCCACTTTCTCTGCACCAATCCCAAACTCACCATTAAACCCACAGACAAAAGGGGTGTTGTTGTAGTGCAGCAGACTGACCTCGGCCTTGCTGAGGCTAGGCGACGACTCTCAGACACATCATAGCTACCCCTTGAAGAGGGCCCCAGAAAACTGTCTCCAACACCATTGCTGACCTCATCAATTCTGGAGAACTTCTATCCACTGACAAACTCATAGCTCCCTTACTCCGTGCTGCTCGCTTCTACTTCCTACCCAAGATCCACAAACCTGACTGTCCAGGTAGGCCCATTGTCTCTGCCTCCTCCTACCCTACTGAACTTGTGTCCCCATACTTCAACTCCATTCCATCCTCCTCTACTGTATCTATCCACGGCCTCCTCTACTGTAAAGATGAAGCCACACTCAGGTTGGAGGAACAGCACCTTATATTCCGTCTGGGTAGCCTCCAACCTGATGGCATGAACATTGACTTCTCTAACTTCTGATAATGCCCCACCTCCCCCCGTACCCCATCCATTATTTATTTATATACACACATTCTTTCTCTCTCTCCCTTTTTCTCCCTCTGACTGTACCCCTTGCCCATCCTCTGGGTTTTTCCCCCCCTCCCCCTTTTCCTTCTCCCTGGGCCTCCTGTCCCTTGATCCTCTCATATCCCTTTTGCCAATCACCTGTCCAGCTCTTGGCTCCATCCCTCCCCCTCCTGTCTTCTCCTATCATTTTGGATCTCCCCTCCCCCCCCCACTTTCAAATCTCTTACTAGCACTTCCTTCAGTTAGTCCTGACGAAAGGTCTCAGCCCAAAACGTCGACTGTACCTCTTCCTAGAGATGCTGCCTGGCCTGCTGCGTTCACTAGCAACTTTGATGTGTGTTGCTTGAATTTCCAGCATCTGCAGAATTCCTCGTGTTTACGTTCCATCTTCCTTAGTTCGGTCCCTTCCCACCTACAGTACATCAATGACATGATCTCAATCTCCTCACCAACTTTCAATTCCCTGGCCCTGACCACCTCATTTTCACCACGGATGTCCTGTTCTATAAACTCTGTCTCCCATCAAGGTCTTAGAGCTCTCCACTTCTTTCTCAATAAAAGAACCAGCCAGTTCCCTTCCACCACCACCCTCCCCTATATGGAAAAGTTGGTCCTCACCCTCAGCAATTTCTCCTTCAGCTCCTCCCACTTTCTCCAGACTCAAAGGGTAGCCATGGGCACCTGCATGAGCCCCAGCTATGCCTGTCTTTTCGTTGACTATGTAGATCACTCCATATTCCAAGAATTCTCCAGATATGCTCCCAAACTCTTCCTCTGCCTCATGGATGACTGCATTGGTGCTGCTTCATGCACCAATGCTGAGCCTGTCAATTTCATCAACTTTGCCTCTAACTCCCACCCTGTCCTTAAATTCACTTGCTCCATTTTTGACCCCTCTCTCCCCTGTTTTGATTTCTTTTCTGGAAACAAACTGTCGACTGACATCTTTTATAAACTTACCGATACCCACAGCAATCTTGACAATACCCCTATCTCCTCTAAAAATGCTCCTCCCTTTCCCCAGTTCCTTGTCTCCACCTCATCTGTTCTCAGGACAAGGACTTGCTTTCCAGGGCATCAAAGATGTGCTCCTCCTTCAAAGTATGGGGCTTCCCTTCCTTCACCATTGATGCTGCCCTCAAAATCATCTTACATTTCCCAGACATTCACCCTCACCCCATCTTCCTAGCACCTTAAGAGTAATAGAGTTCCTCTTGTACTTTTTTACCACCCCATGAGCTTCTGCATCCCACACATCATTTTTTGTAATTTCTGCCATCTCCAAAGGTAGCCTACCACCAAATACATCTTTACCTCCACCAACACACTCCACTTTCCACAGGGATCGCTCCCTCTGTGATTCTCTTTGTCTCTCCCAGCACTTATCCCTGCAAGTGGATAGTGGTACACTTGCTCATACACCTCCTCTCTCACCCCATTCAGGGTCCCAAACTGTCCTTCCAGATGAGGCAACACTTCACCTGTGAATCTACTGGGGGTCATCTATTGTAACCAGTGCTTTCAATGCTGCCTCCTCTACATTGTTAAGACCCATCGTAAATTGGGGGACCACTGTCAAGAACATCTGTTCCACCCATCAAAAGTGGAACTTCCAATGGCCAAACATTTAAATTCCCATTCCCATTTCAACATGCCCTCTTGTGCCACAAAGAGGCCACCCTCAGGGTGGAGGAGCAACACTTCATATCTGCCTAGGTAGCTCCAACCTGATGGCATAAATATTGATTTCACCTTTTTATTAAAAAAAAATCCTCCCCCCCCCCTCCTCTTCTTCTATTCCCCACTCCGGCTTCTTACCTCTTCTCACCTATCACCTACCCTGGTTCCCCTCCCCCTTCACTTTCCTCTCATATCCAATTTCTTCTTCTCTAGATCTTCACCTTTCCCACCCATCTGGCTTCATCTATCAGATTCTAGCTAGCCTCCTTCCTGTCCCTCCACCTTTTTATTCCGGCATCTTCACCCCTTCCTTTCCAGCCCTGAAGAACAGTCTTGGGCAGAGATGTCGACTGCTTGCTCATTTCCATGGGTGTTGCCTGACCTGCTGAGTTCCTCCAGCACTTTTTGTGCGTTGCTTTGATGTTCAGCATCTGTGGAATTTTGTGTTTATAATTTAAAATAAGTTTATCAAACTAATATAGAAAGATCACAATGTGGGTTGATCACAATGTAGAGTTGTTTTCTGTTGCATGCATGTTGACATTTTAGTTTGTTAAAAGCTGATCTAAAGCTGCTGACCACTTCCCCTACCCTCCCGCACAGCTACAAAATGTTTCTCCAGTCTTGCATTGGATTCCCAACGTAGATTTAATTTTTAGAGTTGCATACTTATGCCAAGGATATGTATCATATGCCTCTCATCTTTCCTTCAGTAGTTTTTATGGCCAAACCAGCAAAGAGAGCACTAAGTTGCTTGGTTAGCAACTTTTCGTGTAGTTCTATGGCCAAGACTAACTTGCTTCTCCTCTGGTCTGAGATGGTTGATGGGGCGATGTGGGATTCACAGATGAGGCAGGGTTTGAAGTGGGCGCACTTGTTCCGCTGATGCAGCTATTGACATCTCAGTACGTCCAATATGCTCATTCTTAATTTTGAATGCTTACAGGCAAGTAATACATTTTATTTTATTTGGAGATATAAAACTGAATAGGCCCTTCCGGTCCTTTGAGCCACACTACCCATAATCCTAAATTAATCACTGGACAATTCACAATGACCAATTAACCTACTAACTGTGGGAGGAAACCGCAGCACTTGGAGAAAAGCCATGCATTCTACAGGGTGGACGTACAGACTCCTTACCGAGGACTCCGTGATTGAACTCTGAGGCCCCGAGCTGTAATGGCTTCGCGCTAACTGTTATAACCTTTCCTTTTCAAGGAGACTTTGAAGACATCCTCCAATCATTTCCTTTGTCCTCCTGTTAATGGTTTGCTGTGGCTGAGCTCTTTGAGGAGTTTGGTGTTTGTTATGTGAACCTCATATCCCAAACAGTTCCTTTACACCCAGGTGAAGGAGGGTCAGTGAGCCACTGAAGGGCAAAGGAAACGCTTCAAACAGAACATCAAAATCAGCCTGAAGAAATTCAACATTGCATCTAAAAGCTGGGAAGGCATTGCACTAAATAGTTGCATTTGGAGGAAATATATTCAAGAGGGAGCTGCACTACATAAACGACTTCCACTGTGTCGCAGAGAAGAAGTGGCAGCTGTGAAAAGAGAGAATAGGTAACCAAAAGACATAACTACTAACCACAGTCACCACTTACTTGTGTCCACACTCAGGTGAAGCCTATCAAATATTTAAAGGCCAAGGTAGAGTGGATGTGGAGAGGATATCTCCTGTAGTGGGGAAGTCTACGACCAGAGGGCACAGCCTCAGAATAGAGGGACATCCATTTGGAACAAAGATGAGGAGGAATTTCTTTAGCCAGATGGTAGTGAATCTGTGGAACTCATCGCCACAGACCAAGCCGTTGCATATACTTAAAGCGGAGGTTGATAGGTTCTTGCTTAGTGTGTCAAAGATTCCAGGATGAAGGCACAAGAATGGTGTAGAGAGGGATAATAAATCAGCCACGATAGAACGTGGAGTAGACTCGTTGGGCTGAATAGCCTAATTCTGCTCCTATGTCTTATAGTCTATCAAATCAGGTGAAATCAAACCTAAGCATAGTGAAGTTTTGAAACAAAATCCCTACATGCACTGAAAGGCAAGAGTTATCTCTAGATTATCAGACATATAAATGATATAGATAAAAAATGTTTATTGTTTTGGCACCTTATTGAGGATGGTATTGATGAGTGTACAAATATGTTTAAATAAATAAAATGCATTCACTTGAATACAGGTTATGAACATCATTATTAATATAAATAGTTATTAATGCATTGAACTGTATGGCACAGCCACTAAGAAATGATGAACTGCAAAGCTAATCTAGAGGCATATGGCCAAGAGGGAGGACAACAAAACCTTGTAAAGCCAAGATTGGTTCAAGAATTATTACAATAGATTTGCAAGGTCACATTGACCATGTAAAGCAATAAAACTCAAAACAGTGCAGGGGATTGAAACTGGCAGTTACACAACAGGAAATGAATTTCAGCCAAGTGCAGCCCAAATAGAATCATAGTGTACACTTATTCTCACACCGCTCAGAAAATGACAAAGATTCCCACCAAAAGGTGAAAGGCTCATTAAGTCATGTGCTAGTTAACGCCATCACCAATAAGTTTACGTATTAACTGAAAATGGATGGTAGGCTCTGGTTCTGTGGTCTTTGCCATTATCATTTTTCATTAACTGCCAGAAATTCAAGTGTGATCTGGGTTGCCCCGTCTTCTTTAAATTCTCTCCTTTTCAGGAAGATAATGGAAGTCTCCCCAAAAATGCAAAATTCCTCAAATAACTTTAATTGTGCATCTTGCTTACATCTGCTCTTTAGACCCCTTTCCCACCAAGCAATCATTTACAATTGTCAATCCAAGGGTAATGTAAATTAAATGATATGGGTTTATAAACTATTATACAGCTATTTTCTTATATCTGCATTTTGTTATAAGGAACGTGTGCGTGGTGGGGTGAGAAAAGAGAGAAAGCTGTTCCCTAAGTAGTACTTCAAAGAATTCTTCAATTCACGAACTTCATGTTCAAACCATAATTGGTCTGTCTGCCTTTCCTTCACAAATGGGAAAAGATTATTTTGGTCAAGAAAACAGCCCAGATGGTCAACAACCAGAAATTAAATAGGGGCTGAATGTGAAGCTTCTGTTGCTAGGCAATGAAGAATGTAAAGACAAAGTTTTCAGAAGTTTACTCAGCTTTCGCACTCTCCTCTCAGAGCCTCTCGAAACTCCAGCGGTAACTTTCAACAGAGCTGCCAAAAAGCAGGCATCTAATGAACTCTCTGCACTTTAATAAAGTCTGAAAAGCCTAATTATAGTCTAAATTGTCTTTATTTCAATGAAGCTGCGGCATGGACCACACCATTCCCACCACGCTAGTTTGCCTGAGTAACATCAGGTAATACTGCAATGCAAATCAATGAACACACTGAGTATATTCTACGTATCATGCCCTGGGTAGAACAGGAGGGATACAAAAAATTGGGGGTAAAGCATTTATCCAGATTAAATGCAGCTGCTCTTTCAAATCTATCAAATGAGTAAATTTGACAAAAAGCCACCATTAGGCCAACATGAAAGGCTCAAGACAACATCCTTTCAATTCTTTGTACTTCAGTAATCAACAGATGTACTTATTCACCCTCCCCCTCCAACCAAACCTGATCAAGACCTCTTTTTGAATGGAAGGAAATAATTCCACTTTGTACATCTTCTAGTTAATCAAGACTTTCTATTCAGCAATTTGACCTTTTGTTCAAAACAGGATTATCAGTTTTTTTTCCCCCTAGTTACCAAGGGCGACTCGCATGGTGAACATAATTGCAATAATTTGCAAAACACCATGGCAACCTACATTACAACTAGGTAAATACTGGTCTTTTGTGCTACATTGTTATTTTCCGAGATGCTGAAGTCAAAGAACGAATGACAAATGAACACAAAATTTATATTTGCTTTGTCTAAGCAGAGCAGAAAATTGATACTGAGAATAGAGGAAGCAGCCACAGCTGTAATTTCTAACTTGATTAATTAGAATGGTAACAGTCCTTAACAGGATATTCAACAAACAGCACTGACTCTGTCTCTCTACCTAACCACTAAACTGCACCCCCCCACCAATGATATTTTTTTTCAAACATCCACAACTGATCTTTTCTTCATCTCAATGGAATCTTTAATTGAAGAACATTGTCTCCTCTCTCATTTCAGTGAAGAGAGAGCTGCAATTGGGAAGCACTAGGTTACTGCAAAGTTACTTACACCCAACTCTAGGGCAACAGAAGCTGAATGACTAACAGCATCCCTTGGCAGTAGAAGCCGTTCCACGGCTGACAATGATGTATAATTACATGGGCTGCAGCAAAGCTATTTCAGAGGCTGGTTGGCAGTTGAACTTTTATAGACACATGATCTTATACTGAAAGGAATCATACAAATAGGAATAATGCTCGGTAGCAATATGGCATGATTTAAAAATTAATGCCTAAAATAACAAGACAAATGTACATAGTGATGCATGTCTGGATTAAAAGGTTACATTAATGACATGCACAATGGTGAGTAAATATTTTAGTCTCTGTACTTCTGAACATTATAATACTAATTGAAAGTGGGCAAAAAAAGCAGTTTTAAAAATTCAATTCCTTCACAATTTGATTAAGTTTTTAGAATTTAAACCTTCAAGCAACAAAACCCTCAAGCGTAAATCAATCCGAAGACATTTCAATGAGACAGTAAACAGTCCTCATTGTGTAATTAACACAAAAGGTTTGTAATTAAAATTTTGATTCTGTATCCACTTTTTTTTGGCTGCTTAAGTAGTTAAGGGCATATAATACATTACTAGACTCTTTCTATAAAAGAGTGAGCTACTTAGATTCAAAGTAATGAATTATTTAATTGCAGCGGTGAAAAAAGAGAAAGGCAAAGATTTAGCTGGGAGCTTTAATTTCTAATTTGAAATCAGTACTCCATAATATATAGGATGGGGTGCTGGAATCCTTCCAGAGGGCAATCCAATGAGGAGCTGGGTTGCCTTTACCAAAAACTTGCTTTATTCATAATATCTGCTAATTCTGAGTGCAATACATTCACATGTTGCATTCATAGTACATAACTTACTGACATTTACACTACATCAACAGGGCCTAAATTTCCTTTTACATACATTCTGTAAGGAAAAGGCAGATGAGTATTTACAGTTTCAGGCACTCAATGGAAAGAGTCAGGTACTTACCATGTTTAAAGAGGACCTACCAGAGGCAGATTCTGGCATGAGATTCCACAGGCTAGAACCTGCTCTGGGAAAGTCACTTAGGTAACATCGAAGGGTTGTGAATGTGTAGTATGTTGTAGCTTTGACATGAGGGGCTCACTGATAGCACAACACATTCAGGCCTGGCTAAAGTTCCCGAAATGTGTACATGGATGCCACTGCGAGCTGGTATATTGGATGACTGGTGGACCCAGAAGAAAAGGCAGCAGAGCCCAATTTTCCATTCCTCCTATTAAATTGAAAATGAATTGCACAGTGTACAAATGCAGGCAATTCAGTTTCTAGGCATATACTTTCTATTGCTTAAAATTTGGTCTCTTTCCTTTTTGCATGCATATGGCACTAAGGTAAAATGGCTCCACAGTAACATCATGGAAGGGATCGCTGTCAGTTAACATCACAGTTATTTAACCCAGATGTCAATCAGAAGCACCTGGTGGGAAAATATTCACACCAATTATTGTTCTGTTAGGCACTACAAGGACCTGAAAAACAGAGGGCACAGCAAAAGCCAATATTCATTGTGGCTACATTACTAGTCCCTCAAAAAGCATTCCCCCTCAAGGGAGAACCTTCAGAAGCCGCCTGACCACTGGAACAAAGTCTTTGTCCTATCAACTGGTTATTAATACTATAAAAATTGTATTATTTTAAATGCTGCAACACTACACACTGAATTGAAGCAACAAAATAGAAGTGACTAAAGGAAGTCCAAGCAACACACAAAGTTGTTGGTGAACGCAGCAGGCCAGGCAGCATCTCTAGGAAGAGGTACAGTCAACGCTTTGGGCCGAGACCCTTCGTCAGGACTCCATAGGAAGTCCATACAGCTTTTGAAGCTTCAAGCAAAGTATAGGCCTGTTAACTCTAGCTCTATGGAAAGATGCATGAAGAGAGCTTGGCTCTGCATTCAGCATCACGACACAAGCAATAGACTATTGTTTCCCTTTGTCTGAATAACACAAGTTGCAGAAATTCAATAATTTACAGGCATAGGTGGGTACCCAAGGTCCATTTAGATAATGAATAAGACACACAGGTTCTGACTAGGATGCATTTCATCCGTCACATTGATAAAGGCTGAAAATTGTGGATGTGCTCCAGGAGAGAGGAAGCAAGGTCACTGTTTGATTGCCAAGTGACCCTTCAAAACTATTCAGCCATTCACGGCTGACTTCTACCTCAGTTCACTTTCTGATCACGTTCTTTTATTTCCTTAATATCCCAAACCTCCAAAAATAATGGTGATAAGTGGGAGCCAATTACATGTGAAATGCACCTCAAATCTTCCAGGCTCTACCATTAAAATTCTGCATTATTGCTCAGTGGGTGGACAAACTTGAGACTGAGGTCATAGTGTGGAGGATTGTCAGAGGTTACAATGGGACATTGATTGGATAAACTGGGCTGAGTAGTGGCAGATGGAGTACAACCCAGATAAGTGTGAGGTGGTTCATTTTGGTAGGTCAGATATGATGGCAGAATATAGTATTAATGGTAAGACTCTTGGCAGTGTGGAGGATCAGAGGGATCTTGGGGACAGAGTCCACAGGACACTCAAAGCTGCTGCGCAGGTTGGCTCTGTGGTTAAGAAGGCATACGGTGCATTGGCCTTCATCAATCATGGTATTGAGTTTAAGAGCTGAGACGTAATGTTGCAGCTATATAGGACCCTGGTCAGACTCCACTTGGAGTACTGTGCTCAATTCTGGTCACCTCACTATAGGAAGGATGTGGAAACTATAGAAAGGGTGCAGAGGAGATTTACAAGGATTTTGCCTGGATTGTGGAGCATGCCTTATGAGACTTGTTTGAGTGAACTTGTCCTTGAAGCACCGGGGGATGAGAGGTGAGTTGATAAAGGTGTACAAGATAATAAGAGGCATTGATCGTGTGGATAGTCAGAGGCTTTTCCCCAGGGCTGAAATGGCTAGCACGAGAGGGAATAGTTTTAAGGTGCTTGGAAGTAGGTACAGAGGAGATGTCAGGGGTAAGTTTTTTTTTTAATGCAAAGAGTGGTGAGTGCGTGGAATGGGCTGCCGGCAGCAGCGGAAATGATAGGGTTTTTTAAGAGACTCCTGGACAGCTACATGGAACTTAGAAAAAATAGAAGGCTATGGGTAAGTCTAGGATGTTCTAAGGTAGGGACATGTTCGGCACAGCTTCGTGGGCTGAAGGGCCTGTATTGTGCTGTATGTTTTCTGTCTCACAGGACACCTCAGAAAGCTCCTGGAGCCACATGGCTCACTCCTATCTCTGGCTGTTGTGCTTCTGCTGTGACATAATTATACCACATCCTTGTTTATCTACTTATTTACAATCCTCAGATTTGTATCCTCGTGAGGTTAAGGTCAGAACACTGGAAACTCTAAGAATATGGATAGTGTTGTGGTCTAAAGTGCTTTAAACTTGTTGTTGCCAGCTTAATCTTATTAAAAAGTTATTATCTCCATGGTGGGATTGAGTGTTGCATGTCAGTGAAGTCTTAAGGTCATTAACAGCAGCATTCGTGGTGCCTCAATTTTTAAAATTATCAGTGAGAAGTCTGTGCCCCTAAATTTCATGAATAATGATAGACTGGTGTACTGGTGATAACGTGTCATCTGGAGAAGGAGCTAGCAAGGCCTAAAACCATCTTCCTTTAAGAGTTATGCTGTGCCATCTCTGGAAGCCTCAACTAACAAGTCTCAGCTGTGCATCTCACATATTACAAATCCACTGTGAAACAAATGCTTCCACAAGCTTCCAGTCCAATAGTACAGGGGTCCTCAACCTTTATTGCACTACGGACCGGTTTAATATTGACAATATTCTTGCAGATCACCCGATGGTGGGGGCGGTGGGACAGTTCAAGTTCAACAGTGCGTGACAGGGAATAAGGAAAGGTGCAGCTGACTCATATTGTTTCATATTGCCGAATCATATCGTTTCCTTGCAGCCCAGCAGCACATGCTTTGCTTTGGTTGGGGACCACTGCAATAATAAAACACACTTCAAATAACATAGCAAGTTTTGAGAACTGTTAAGTAAATAATTACCAAAAGAGCAATACAATGATGCAGCTTGTAGAGTTGCTGCCTCAGCACCAGCAACAAGGTTCAGTCCTGACCTCATGTGCTGTCTGTGTGGGGTTTGCAAGTTCTCCTATGACCACATGGGTTTTCTCTGGGTCCTCCAGTTTCTTCACATATCTCAAGGATGTGTAAGTTGGTAGGTAATTGGCCATTGTAAATTGCTCCTCATGTTTCAATGAGTGATAATATGTAGAGGAAATTGAGGGAAGAATAGAAAATTAGATTAATACAAGATTAGTGTATTTGGATGGGTGATGCTTGGGCGAGATACAGTGGGCTTAAGGATCCTGTTTCTATGTTGTATCTCTCTCTCTCTCTGAACAAAAATAACCCCAAACGATCAAAATACACAGTGAATAAATAGAAGGGAAAAAGCTCTTTAAAAAAAAAAAAAGTGAGTTTAAAGCAGAACATTCTGCCCAGTTCTTGGGAAGAATCACCACCCACTCTTTGCTTACTTATCTATTACCCAAAACTTTTCTCCCACTTTCAAAATCTCTAAACCCCTATTGAATATTATTATGTAGAAGTTAGACTGAATTGTGAACTTTGGTATATTTGTAGGACAAAATTATTATGAACTATTTATGGATATAAAGGTCAATTAATAACTCTCTCTGAAGCCTAATTAACAGTTCACTCTTGTTTTCCTGCAAGAAAAATGTCTGGTGAGCTACAGAAAGTTTTGTTTTGAAAGGACCTGCTGAATTCCTTCAACACTTTGAGTGAGTGAGTGCACGCATACTGCTCGAGATTTCTGCAGAATCTCAAGTTTATAGTTAATTATAAAATGCTTACAAGTACCAGAATGAATTTCATTCCAGTATTTTGAATAGCCTTACAGCTTGATGCACATGTATTTAGTTTGGTTTGTGAAATATTCCAAGAAATAAAATCTGTTAAATTACAATTAGTTTTCCCTGTATAATATATTTCTGAAGTAAACTCATGGATTGTCTGACATACCAGAAAGAAAGGCAAAAGCAGAATTTCCAACACATGAACTCTGCTGCTAACAATTGATTCTAAAATTCTTTTTCTGTGTGTCTTATTTTCTGGGTGAATGCAATGGCAATTATACATTTAGATGTTCATCAATTAAATATTCTGTAATCTTGTTACTTGTAAGAGATTGTCTGATTCATGCTGATTATTACTTAAAAGTTGACACATTTAAAATATGCAACTATAATCAAGATTATAGGATATGTTTCTATCTTGTAGATTAATTGAAATTCTAAATTATTATTGCCTGTGCACATAAAATAATCTAGGCCAAGCACAGGTACTGTACTTCTCTTTCGGAATCAGTAATTTCACAGAAAACATCTAATAATTATTGAATAATTTATTATTTATCTGAATTCTTTCTTTCTTTTTCACATAAGACATTGCAAAACTTAAGTTCACCAAATAACAGAAATTGAACAAACTGTCTTTTCATCATGCCATCAGGGTTTTAATGCCAGTCTGCCCTCTTTTCTTCAGCTACCTGGTATTATTAAAACCAGCGTAGCCTATACCTGAGAGCCTATGCATCTTTTGAAAGGGAGAATAAAACTATATCTGTGCCAATCCTTGCAGCATCTGGTGACCCTGTGACCTCTGTCTCAGCAGCCAATGCCAGAACATCAGTCACGAGAATGAACCTTGCAAAGTGTCAGGTCCTGATGGTCTACCTGACAGGGCACTGAAACTCTGTGCCATCCAACTGGCAAGAGTGTTCAAGGACATCTTCAATCTCTCACTGCTGTTACTGGAGGTTCGCACAGCTTCAAAAGGGCGACAAGCACACTGGTGCCCAAGAAGAGAAGGGTGAACTGCCTCAATCACTATCACCCAGTTGCACTCACATCTACTGTGATGAAGCTCTCTGAGAGATTGGTCACGGCCAGAATCAACTCCTGCTGAAGCAAGGACCTGGATCTGCTGCAATTTGCCTACTGCCACAACAAGCCTACAGCGGATGCAAACTCACTGGCTCTCCAGTCCGTTTAGTACTACCCATGTCAGATTGCTATTTATTGATTACAGTTTAGCATTCAACACCATCATAATCTCAGTGCCAATCAACAAACTCCAAAACCAGGGCCCCTGTACGTCCCTCTGCAACTAGATCCTCGACTTCGTCAACAAGAGACCACAGTCAGTGCGGATCTGAAATAACATTTCCTCCTCGCTGACAATCAACACTGGTGCACATCAAGGATGCATGATTAGCTCACTGCTCTACTCTCTCTCCGTGCACGACCGTGCAAGGCTAGCCACAGCTCAAACGCCATGTATAAATTTGCCAATGATATTACTATGTTGGCAGAATTTCAGATGGTGACGAGGTGGTGTACAGGAGTGAGACAGGTTGGCTGGTTGAGTGGTGTCACAACACCAGCCTTGCACTCAACATCAGTAAGGCGAAGGAATTGATTGTGGACTTCAGGACAACATCTCCGAAGTTTAATCCTGGGCCCAACATATTAGTGCAATTATTAAGGCGGCCTGACAGCTGCTATATTCCATTAATTTGAGGAGATTTGGTAGGTCACCAAAGACTTCGGCAAATTCTTACAGATGTACCACGACAGAACTAACTGGTTACATAACAGTCTGGCATGGAGGGACCGCTGCACAGGATCAGAATAACCTGCAGAAAGTTGAAAACTCAGCCAGCTCTATCATGGGTTCTAGCCTCCCTAGCATTGAGAACACCTTCAAAATGCGATGACTCAAAAAGGAAGCATCCATCATTAAGAACCCCCGTCATCCAAGATATGCCTTCTTCTCAATGCTACCTTCAAGGTAGTACAGGAGCCTGAAGACACACACTCAATGTTTTAGGAACAGGTTCTTCCATTCTGCCATCAGATTTCTGAATGGACAATGAATACATGTACAGTACTTCAAGCAACACACATCAAAGTTGCTGGTGAGCGCAGCAGGCCAGGCAGCATCTCTAGGAAGAGGTAGGAAGTGAGAGGCAGGCTATTGAGAGAGGCAGACCTTACATTAGAAAAGGCGATTGATGTTTGCCATGCCAGCGAGATCACGGCAAGTCAGCTCAAAGTGCTCAATGAAGAGTTTGAAGTGCACAAAATAAAAACTGTGAAAACTAACAAGAGTAGGACAAAGCCAGCTCCACAGGATGATCAAAAGGAAGTTAATTGCAACAGGTGTGGTTATAAACATAAACATAAATATTAAATCCTAGAGATGCTGCCTGGCCTGCTGCATTCACCAGCAACTTTGATGTGTGTTGCTTGAATTTCCAGCATCTGCAGTATTCCTGTTGTTTGCGTTTTTTAATGTACAGTACCTCACTGTTTTCTGCTCTTTTTGCACTATTTACTTAATTCACACATTTTTTATATATATATATATATATATACACACATACACACACACACATATACACACACACATTATATACACACACACATACATACTATATATACACACACACACAATCACAATAAGGAATATACACATATATTTCTTACTGTGATATAGTTTTTTTTGACTATGTATTACACTCTACTACTGCTGCAAAAGTGACACAGTGATAGTAAACCTGATTCTGATCCTTAGCTTGTCAATGACTAATGTGCCACCCACACTTAGGTTTGTCGTTGATCAGGATGGATGGATACACAGCAGGGCTAGAAGTAAGACCTTAAAGACAGCAGTCGGATGCTATTTGCATTAGTGCTTAAGAGGAAATGGATGCCATGCTATCCAAAGAGTTTTCCAACAATTTAAGCACTCATCCAACCTCAAGACAGATCAATCAAGTCATGGGTCATCAGCATTAGCAGTGTATGAATATATATAATGGAGCATGTCAGGTACTCTAAATATCCATGAAAGATGCTCATCAGAAGAATTCTCATTTATTCCAGGAGCAGAATTCTGGGTACAAGAGGCAGCACTGGACTGGCACATCACTTTATTAAGCCACTTACTTTACCTTTCTATAACCTTCAAAAGAAAGGAAGATTTGGTAGGTTACCTATTGGGTCGGAAGAGGAAGGCAAAAAGAAAATATATGGACACTGTGAAAGAACTAACAGATCTAAGTGTACGAGATATCATTGACGCTGCATGGGATCGTTCGATATAGAAAGCCATGATCGCCCAAGCATGCAACGCGCAAGGAACATGAAGTTATAGTTATAGTCATACTTTATTGATCCCGGGGGAAATTGGTTTTCATTACAGTTGCACCATAAATAATAATAATAAAAAAACAATAAATAATTAAATAGTAATATGTAATTTATGTCAGTAAATTATGAAATAAGTCCAGGACCAGCCTATTGGCTCAGGGTGTCTGACCCTCCAAGGGAGGAGTTGTAAAGTTTGATGGCCACAGGCAGGAATGACTTCCTATGACGCTCTGTGTTGCATCTCGGTGGAATGAGTCTCTGGCTGAATGTACTCCTGTGCCCAACCAGTACATTATGTAGTGGATGGGAGACGTTGTCCAAGATGGCATGCAACTTGGACAGCATCCTCTTTTCAGACAGCACTGTCAGAGAGTCCAGCTCCATCCCCACAACATCACTGGCCTTACGAATGAGTTTGTTGATTCTGTTGGTGTCTGCTACCCTCAGCCTGCTGCCCCAGCACACAACAGCAAACATGATAGCACTGGTCACCACAGACTCGTAGAACATCCTCAGCATCGTCCGGCAGATGTTAAAGGACCTCAGTCTCCTCAGGAAATAGAGACGGCTCTGACCCTCCTTGTAGACAGCCTCAGTGTTCTTTGACCAGTCCAGTTTATTGTCAATTCGTATCCCCAGGTATTTATAATTCTCCACCATGAAGAAGACATATTGGGTAGCCAAGTCAATATCATTTACTTGATGACCTCACTGAATCTGAATCTTACCACATTAGCTTGAAATTTAAAAGAAGCCAGTGTCTGTTTAGAAAGTTAATATTCACACTACCGCAGCAGGTCATGCTCTAAGGAGAGGCAAAGAAGCATCTGTAGCAGAGAAGAAAGATCTTATTTACTCTGTTACAAAGACCTGGAGTTCATGACCATAAAAAGCTGCTAAGTACAGAAATTTACCAAAACAAAGTTGGCAGGTAGATGGCCCTTCTAATTCATTTAATGCTTTTTAGCATTAACACACAGTTTAAAAACAAGGTCAAATTAAGTATCCCTGGGAAATGCAACTCAAGACACCGAAGCACAAATGAATTCAAGGTACAAAAGCTGTTAATAAAATTACCAAGTACCAACTTAAGTGTACCACAATGGGATAACAAGATTCTATCCTGCCTCATGGTTTTGACCTTCAGCTACCCAAATGATTTATGCTAAAGCAGCATTCAAATAAGGGGAAGGCAGCCACAACTCCATTATAAAGGAAACTATGATGAACAGAAGCTTTGAGGTGCTTTTAGTTTTGAAGGCTGTCAAATTCAGCTAGCTATTTCTGAAAGTATGCAAATTTTGCAATCTAAGTGATATCTTGCAGATAGCGTTAGATTGTTTGCCTCATGGTGTACAAAGCAGCTACAGCACCAGCAGAATGCCTGGTAAATACAAAGCAAATTGACAATACCTCCAAATGTTAATACCGAAGTAACCTGTTACATCTCATTCTTTTCAAACAGGAACAGGAGTTGGCCATTTAGTCCCTTGAGTTAGGGTAACAGTTGAATGTGGACTTCAGGAAGCAGAAGTCAGGAGAGCATGCATCAGTCCTTAGTGAGGGATCAGCAGTGGAAAAGATGAGAAGCTTTAAGTTCCTGGGCACAAACATTGCCGAAGATTTATCCTGGGCCCAACATTTTGATGCAATCATGAAGAAGGGATACCAGTAGCTCTACTTTGTTAAGTGTATGAAATTTGTTATGTCCAAATACCCTTGCAAATTTCCCTAGATCTATAATGGACAGCATTCTGACCGGTTGCATCACAGCCTGGCAAGGGCCTTACAATGCACAGGATTGCAAGAGGCTGCAGAGTTGCAGATTCAGCCAGCTCCATGACGGTCACAATATCTGAATCATCCATGAACCCATGAATTCTAATGTGTTATTCTGTTTTGTTGCACTATTGATTTTTCTAATTTATTGTAATTTTATGTCTTTGCATTGTAATGCTACTGGAAGATGACAAATTTCACATCATATAAGACAGTAATAATAAGATTATGATCAGTAACCCAATTCCACATATTGACTTTAGCACATTATCTTTTTGATGAATAAAACTATATCAGTGCTAGATGTAAACAGACAATTGACATTCTATCAGCCACCATAGAAAACAGGTCGAAGCATCTACCACCCTCTTCCTGCAGAATTGGTTCTGACCTCATTTATGAAGGGCCAAAGAATATACATAAGAAATTGGGTAAGGAATTAAATTCCTTGTTCCTATTCTGCCATTTGAGAAGACCAGAGCTGATCTTCTACCTCAGTTCCACTTTCCTGGACCAATCTTACATTTTTAAGATCTAACAATTTCTATCTTGAATATTCTCAATTCCCCCTTGGGTAGAGAATTCCAAATATTCATTACCATCTATGCAAAGAAATGTTTTCTTCTCTGTCTCCTGATTGGTTCAAAACAAGTTTATTTACTTAATGGCATGACAGTTTCAAGTTTATTTATTTATTGGCATGACAGTGGCTACATTCCATTAGGATTTTGAGAAGATTTAGAATATCTCCAAAAACACCGAAAATTTCTAGATGTACTGTGGAAAGCATCCTAACTGGTTGCATCACCATCCAGCATTGGGGTGGGGGAGGGGAGCAACAGTATGGAATTGAAGTAAGCTGCAGAGAGGTGTAAATTTAGACAGCTCCATCATGAGCACTAGCCTCTGTAGTATCCAGGACATCTTCTAGGTGTGATGCCACAAAAAGGCAGTGTCCATCATTAAGGACTCCCATCACCCAGGTCATGCCTTGCTCTCATTGCTACCATCAGGAAGGAGGTATGGAAGCCTGAAGGCACAGGCTTAATGATTCAGGAACAGTTTCTTCCCCTCTGCCATCCGATTTCGAAATGGACAGTGAACACATGAACACTACCTCAGTACCTCCGTTAGTTCTGTTTTTGCACTACTATTTTAACTATTTGATACACATATATACACCTACTGTAACTTATTTATGTATTGCATTGTAATGTTGCCACAAAGTTAACAAATTTCACAACATATGCCAGTGATATTAAACCTGATTCTGATTGTTACATACATTCTCAGATGTGAAAATAATCTTTTTTATGGCAGCAACAGTATAGTACATCACAAAAATTGTTAACATAAACTATACATAAATAACAAGGAAACAGCATCTGAGCATCAGTAGTAGGGAAAATCCTGGAATCTATCATTAATGAAGCGGCAACAGGGCACTTGGAAAATAGCGGAGTCAAGATAAATTTATGGAACAAAGTTATGGCTGGCCAGATGGCTCGAATTTATCAATGGTGCCAACCAGTGAAATGGTTATGGTTAATATTGTGTATTTGGTCCCTCAGGAGGCTTCTAATTCAATTACCAAAATCCGTTCAGTTATAAGGGTAATATATACCGGTGTGGATTGAGGAGAAGTTAACAGACCGATCACAAACCTGTCATTTTTGGGTGATGCGTGTGCCATTGAAAATGATGCGGATGTTGCAGGTGTTTGCAATTTGTATCACTGATTTGTCTGAAGGCATCAACTCTAATATATCCAGGTTTACTGAGGACAAAATGTTTCAGATGGCAAAGCCTCAATTTTTTTTATTCTGAGAATTTGAAAGCTGTTGGTATTCTGGGAGATCTTGCTTTTCTTGGTGTTAATACGTCAATTTAGAAAATAATCAATATGGAAAATGGTACATCAATTTTTATTGCAAGAGAGTTTAAACAGATATGCTGTATTCTACTTGAACAACAGCTCTATGCTGAGTTTCAATCTGAAATATTGGCCATCTCTTCACCTCCACACATGCTGTCGAGCCACTGAGTTTGTCCAGCAGTCTGTTTGCTGTTCCAGTTTCTTTAATATCTGCCGGTAATTTTAAGCATCGTTAACTTCGTTCCTGATTTCATTTTGTATTATCAAGCAACTTCAATTGATTTTCATTTTCCATAATTGAGATCTCCCCCATGACCACCACCCCACCAATGCCTCCCCCCATTCGTCAGAGTCCCAGTGTCCTAATGGTCCATTAATAACTAAAATGGCAAATAAATTTTCCTACTTGAAATACTAAACAACATTGCTGCCAAATAGGCAGCAATATTTTCATAATAAGGGACACCAATGTAAAGCACTCATCTTGTACAGTTTTTCTTAATAAGTGAAGCATATGCAAGTAATGAGGGCTAGAGGGGATCCCAAAGTGGAATTTTTCTGACCCAAAGGATAAGTGGAATCTGAAACACGCAGAGATAGTGATGGAGGCGGTAACCCTCATAACAGTTGAGGGATATAGAATGTAGACCAAATACTGTTGATGAGATTAAGTAAGCTGGGTGAATGACGGTCAGCATGGGCAAAGTGGGTCTGTTTCTCTCCCATGTGGCTCTACAGTTCTCTAATAACTGGGCACTTGAAAAAATCCAGTTTCCCCCTTTGCTCTGAATTGTAGCACCATTCAACATTCTTTTCGTGTAATTGATCCCAAAGAACAAAATACACTTAAATTAAAAAAAGCCAGTTACATAAGTACTGTTTACTTTCACCTTGAAAAATATAAATCCTCAAGTTGCCCTTCGGATGCAGTTCTTTGCCTCAAGTATTTGCAGAAAGGCCCAAGACAGGCACTTAAGTAAAAGGGAGCAACTGGAACGAACTTCCAAAAAAACTCAACAAAAGCTGTATCCATTTTCACTTTCTTTTCCAAGCACTGCACAGAATTTATAATTACCAGTTCTTTGCTTCTATTGTAAGTTTAATAGACTAAAGAGCTATCACAGCCACATTTATTTTAAAAGCACCAGCCCTGGAGTGTCTACTAGAGGGCCAAATGATTAACACAAATGCTTTGTCAGAATGAAGATGTAACAAGCACCGCCCAGCCAAAGGATGAATTGAAATCAGTGGGTTATCTTTCAGATTAACCAGGGCATTTAGTGAGGAAAATTTCATGAAAGTGTAATTCTTAGCTTTCATGAATCCACACAGTAGGCAGCCTGCCAACTGTCAAGCTGGTGAAATTTTCCTGCTTCACAAAACATCTCCTATTCATTTCTCAGTTTAGATAAGTTAATGTTTCTCTTGCACAAGCTTATTTGCAATGCATACTCCCTCTTACCAGTAGAATAAGGCATTGTTTATACATCAATGTTAACTTTTTTTTAATACAGCACAAAATATAGTTTCTATGGAATTGCATCCCATTTTTATTTAACTAAATGCATTCCGTTTTTCTTAATGCAAGTAACATCATTCAAGCTTAATTCAGCAGTGTTAGAAGAAATAAAGCTCCTTTAAAGAAAAGTCAGAGTTCATTTCCATTAGAGGAACAATTGACAAGACTTTGTTCTACATATGATTTCATGTACTTACACTGTAATATCTTTTGATATGCCGCCTGCTGTCCAAAGTCAACTTGTTACATATTTGCACTTGATACTGAAAAGGCGATGCTTCACAATTAACATTACTGCAGTTCAGTAAACTGGGTTGTATCTGTTGCCCCTGTTACAGAACAGAAGAGGTGCATATGAAATACAACTCAAAATACTTTAATGATAAGAAACATCACTATTTTTCTGTATAATCAAGATTCAGTAAAAAAGAACATTTTTCACTCAACCTGGTCTATACACAAATTCTATACCTGAAGTTGCACAAGAATAGTGATGCATTCACTTTACAGTCAGCCCACCTGCAAATTCTCAAAGTTCGTACAATTAATTCTCTATCTTGTTTACTGCTGTAATGAAGGGAAGTCAAGGATTATGTTCACTAACATTGCTCTGTGCCAAGCTCCACTCCTTACTTTCCTCAAGCAACCAGATTGTTTTGACTAAAAAAATCCAAACCAACTGCTCTTCCTCTGGATCAACTTAAAATAATTACTTTTAATTTAGATAAGGGTGCCTTTGCTTTCCATCCAAAGACTAAGATGTCCAGTCTCATAATTTACTGTGTGTTGTAAACCTTGGGGGAAAAAACCTAAGATGATTAAATATTTTCCGATGATTTTAAATTTTGATTCAAGGTCACACAAATATCTGGCATCAGTTTGGGATGGAGATGCATTCCTCTACATTTGATGACAGAGGAGGATAATGATGTACAGAAGGTCAAGGAGTCTTTTTTTTTTAAACTGGGGGGGGGATATTTGGGAGAAGGGAAGGGAAAGGAAATAAAGATTTAATATTAAAAAAAACAATATCTTATTTTAACTTTTTCTTGCACAGAAATGTCAACTATTTGAAACGTCAACTGGTAAGTCCCATCTTATTCATTTTCAATGAAGATAAATATTTGCATTCAGAAGATAAATGCAGTTTGAACAACATCATTTTCTAAATCTCCAGCCCCAAGAATGATGAGATTCAATTTTCTTTTGTTGTTGTTGTTTGTTTGTTTGTTTTTTTTTATATACAGGCTACAAACCAATAACCAAGGAAAAGCAAGAAGCTGATACTTCCTTTCAAAGACAGGATTCTGCAGATGCTAGAAATCCAAAGCAACACACACAAAATATGCTGGCTGGTGGTAAGGAACAGACAAATGCTGAAGAAATGGCAAGGTTGCCGACCGATGCACCAAAACAACAACACACACAAAATGCTGGAGGAACTCAGCTCATCAGGCAGCATCTGTGGAAATGAATAAACAGTCAAGGTTTTGGGCCAAGACCCTTTTTTCAGAACTAGAGAGGAAGGGGGAAGATGCCACAATAAAAAGGTGGGGGGGGAGGAGGAGGATAGCTGGAAGGAGATAGGTGAAGTCAGGCGGGTAGGAAAGTTAAAGGGCTGAAGAGAAAGAAATCTGTTAGGAGAGGAGAGTGGACCATAGGAAAAAGGGAAGGAGGAGGGGACCGAGGGGAGGTGATAGGCAGGTTTAAGAAGAGGTGAGAGGCCAAGAGTGTGGAATAGAAAAGGGAAGGGGAGGGGATTTTTTTAAAACTGCAAGGCGAAATCAATGTTTCGTGCCTTTTCATTGGCTATGTAGAACAGTCCATGTTCTAAGCCTTTCCCAGTAATGCTCCCCAGCTCTTCCTCTGCTACATTGACAACTGCATTGGTGTTGCTTCATGCAACCATGCTGAGCATTTCATCAACTTTGCCTCCACAACTATTCTACCCTTAAATTCACGTGGTCCTTTGCTGACACCTCCCTCCCCTTTCTTGACCTCTTTTCTGGAGACAAACTGTTGACTGACATCCTTTATAAACCTCCCGATTCCGACAATTATCTTTACTATACCTCTTCCCACTATCTCCTGTAAAAATGCTATTCCCTTTCTCAGTTCCTTTGTCTCTGCCGCATCTGTTCCCAGAATGTGGATGTCCTCCTTTTTCATAGAACAGAGTTTCCCTTCCTCCAACGTTGATAATGCCCTCACCTGCATCTCCTCCAGTTCCTGAATATCCGCACTCACCCCAACTTTCCACCATCTTAACAGGGATAGAGTTCCACTTGTCCTTACCTACTGCACCCCATGAGCCTCCGAATCCAACACATCGTTCTCCACAACTTCCACCATCTCCAAAAGGACCCAACACCAAACGTATCTTTACCTCGCCCCCTTTTCTCCACAGGGATCACTCCTTCCATGATTCCCCTGTCCATTCATTCGTCCCAGTACCTATCCCTACAAACAGCCTAATTGCTACACCTGCCCATTCACCTCCTCCCTCACTTCCATTCAGGCCCCAAACAGTCTTTCCAGCAACACTTCACCTGTGAATCTGCTGTATCCGGTGCTCCTGAGCCTCCTCTACATTAGTGAGATCCGTCGTAAGTTGGGGGATTGCTTCGCAGAGCAGCTCTGCTCCATCCAGCAGAAGTGGAACTTGCCAGTGACCAAATATATTAATTCCAATTCCCATTCTGATATGTCGGTCCACGGCCTCCTCTTGTGCAACGATGACGCCACCCTCAGGGTGGAGAGGTGGAACATCTTGTATTTTGTATGGGTAGCCTCCAGCCTGATGGCACGAATATCAATTCCTCCTTCCAGTAAAAAAAAACGTCCGCGTCCCCTCTTCTTTTATTCCCCACTGTAACCTATTATTTATTTTACTTTACTTTATTGTCGCCAAACAATTGATAGTAGAGCGTACCATCATCACAGCGATATTTGATTCTGCGCTTCGCGCTCCCTGGAGTACTAATCGATAGTAAATAGTAAAAATTTAAATTAGAAATCATAAATAGAAAATAGAAAGGGAAAGTAAGGTAGTGCAAAAAAAAACCGAGAGGCAGGTCCGGATACTTGGAGGGTACGGCCCAGATTCCGGTCAGGATCCGTTCAGCAGTCTTATCACAGTTAGAAAGAAGCTGTTCCTAAATCTAGCTGTACGAGTCTTCAAGCTCCTGAGCCTTCTCCCGGAGGGGAGAGGGACGGAAAGTGTGTTGGCTGGGTGGGTCGTGTCCTTGATTATCCTGGCAGCACTGCTCCGACAGTGTGCGGTGTACAGTGAATCCAAGGACGGATGATTGGTTTGTGTGATGTGCTGGGCTGTGTTCACGATCTTCTGCAGCTTCTTCCGGTCTTGGACAACTTCCATACCAGGTTGTGATGCACCCTAGAAGAATGCTTCCTGTGGTGCATCTATAAAAATTAGTGAGAGTTTTAGGGGACAGGCCAAATTTCTTTAGCTTTCTCAGGAAGTAAAGGCACTGCTGGGCCTTCTTGGCAGTGGACTCTGCTTGGTTGGACCAAGTCAGGTCATTTGTGATACTGACCCTGAGGAACTTAAAGCTTTTGACCTTGCGCACCACCGATGTAAATGGGGTCGTGCGGTCCGCTACTCCTTCTGAAGTCAACAGCCAATTCCTTCGTCTTGCTGACGTTGAGGGATAGGTTATTGTCTTCGCACCATGCCACCAGGTTCTTAATTTCCTCTCTGTACTCAAACTCATCATTACCCGAGATACGGCCTACAATTGTTGTGTCATCAGCAAACTTATATATTGAGTTCGATGGAAACTTGGCTACACAATCGTGGGTGTACAGTGAGTACAGCAGAGGGCTGACTACACAGCCTTGTGGGGCACCGGTGCTCAGAGTGATTGCAGAGGAGAGCTTGTCCCCTATTTTTACAGCCTGGCTCCTGTCTGTGAGGAAGTTGAAGAACCAGCTGCAGATCTGAGTGCTAAGGCCCAGGTTCCGGAGCTTAGGAATCAGTTTATTTGGAATGATGGTATTAAAGGCAGAGCTGTAGTCAATGAAAAGGAGCCTTACATACGCGTCTTTATTCTCCAGGTGTTCTAAGGAGGAATGTAGGGCCAGAGAGATGGCATCTGCCGTTGACCTGTTGCTCCGGTAGGCGAATTGCAAAAGTCGAGGTTGACCAGTAGGCTGCGGTTGATGTGTGCTATAACCAATCACTCAAAGCACTTCATAGCAATTGATGTCAAAGCCACAGGTCGACAGTCATTCAGGCATGCCACCTTGCTCTTCTTCTGCACTGGGATAATTGTTGCCATCTTAAAACACGAAGGAATCTTAGACTGAGGCAAGGAGCAGTTGAAAATGTCAGCAAACACTCCAGCTAGCTCCCTTGCACAGGCCCGGAGAACCCGTCCCGGGACGCCATCTGGGCCCATCGCCTTCCTTGGATTGATCTTTAGGAAGGCCTTTCTAACGTCCTGCTCGGTGACGATGAATCTCGATGCCACCAGGTCCAGTTCATTCAGAGGGAGCAGGATGCTCCTCTTCTGTTCGAATCTTGCATAGAATACATTAAGTTTGTCAGGAAGAGAAGCGCCACAGTTATTGATATTCCCAGCCTTTCCTTTGCGCCCAGTGATCTCATTTAGACCCTGCCATAGTCCACTGGCATCCCTCTGGTTAGCCTGGGCTTCCAACTTGGCTCGATATTGCCTCTTGGCGCCCTTAATGGCTTTCCGGATTTCACGCCTGGATTCCGTGTAGCAACTGGTATCCCCGGACCTAAAAGCCGCAGCTCTAGCCTTCAAAAGGGACTTGACCTCATAATTCATCCAAGGTTTCCGGTTAGGGAATACCCGGATCGTCTTGCGAGACACACAGTCCTCTGTGCATTTCCAGATAAAGTCCGTGACAGCTGAGGCATACTCATCAAGGTTAGCTGCTGAGTCCTTGAATACTAAAAAGTCCACTGATTCAAAGCAGTCACGGAGGACCTCATCCGTTTCCTCTGTCCAACTCAACACCACTTTTGACACTGTGACCTCCTGCTTCAGTTTCTGTTTGTAAGCCGGGAGGAGGAGTACGGCCTGATGGTCTGATTTTCCAAAGTGAGGTTGTGGGACGGAACGGTAGACATCCTTGACTGCTGTGTAGCAGTGGTCAAGTATATTCGGGCCCCTGGTGGGGCAGGAGACATGTTGGTATAACTTTGGCAGCGCCTTTCTGAGGTTGGCCTGGTTAAAGTCCTCGGCTGTAATGAGCAAAGCCTCCGGATACCTGGTCTCAAGTTCACTGATGTTGGCAAACAGTGTGTTCAGAGCACACTCCACGTCTGCCTTAGGGGCGAATGTAGACCGCTGTCAGTATGACCGAGGTGAATTTCCGTGGCAGATAGTAGGGACAAGACTTACCGACAGGTGTTCCAGGTCTGGGCTGCAGGAGCTTATCAGTGCCACTGTGTCTGAGCACCACGCAGTGTTGATCAGTAGGCAGACACCATCTCCCCTCGTCTTGCCCGAAGACGCCGTGCGGTCCATCCGATGGACCTCTTCACACCTGCCTATCAGCTCCCCCTGCGTCCCCTCCTCCTTCCCTTTTTCCTGTGGTCCACTCTTCTTTCTTATCAGATTCCTTTCTCTCCAGACCTATACTCATCCTACCCACCTGGCTTCACCTATCACCCCCACCCCCATCCACTTTCTATTCTGGCGTCTTACCCTCTTCCTTTACAATCCCGAAGAAGGGTCTTGGCCCAAAATGTCGACCGTTTATTCATTTCCACTGATGGTGGCGGACCTGCTGAGTTCCTTCACATTGTGTGTGTTGCAGAGGATCAAAGTAGATCTGAGCGAGTACTTTCACAGGAAAATAGTTGTCCTTTAGGTTATTTTTTTGGCGATCAAACATTTCCACAGCATGGAAACATGGATAACTGAGGGACTAAAATTTATCTCTGTTGCCAGCACAACATAATTAGAACCATTGCACTACTGTGGAGATCAACTCTCTATCTGCCCATATTCCTCATTAACAGCAAGCCAGACTGATGTTCTCAATCTTATTCAAGCACTCATGCCAACTGGCCTACATTAATTTCACAGAGGAAGCACTGATTTAGTTTTCATTGTCTGAGAAGATGGCAAAGCAAACATCTATTGCCCATTGTGCTGTCAGTGTAATTAATTATAGTCACAGAGAGATACAACCTGGAAACTGGCTTTTTGGCCCACCGAGAAAGCACAGACCATCAATCACTCACCTATCTAACATTAATCCCACTTTTTTTTAAAAATTCATTCCACACTCTGAACTATCTCCAGGTTCTACCAGTCACCTAAACAATCGAAGGAATTTAAAGTGGCCAATTAACCAACCAACCCACACATCTTTGGGGTGCGGACGGAAGCCCATGTGGTTACAGAAAGTAGATACAAAGTCCTTGCTGATCGCACCCGAGGTCATGATTGAACCCTGGTCACTGTCTCCGTGAGGCAGCGGCTCTACATGCTTTACAACTGTGCTGCCCTATTTTTCTTCAATTTATAGTACCCCGCAACACTGCTGAACTGAAAGTTTCAGGATTTGGATCCCACAATAATGAAAACAAACCTATAAATTCCAAATGAAGATGCTGTGCAATATGGAGGTGGTGATCCATGCTCATTCTTCCCGTTGGTTGGGTGTTGGGTTGAGGAGACTCTGACAGATGAACCTAGGCAAGTGAATGTGGAATCTGGACTCTGTTTTAGAGTGGTAGCTAGCATCCCAATTAAGTAGACTGCTTGATGATCAAGCCCGAGCCTTTTATGGCCTCTATGTTTCAGCTGCACTGCTAGGCTGTGTAATTTTTTCAATTTAGCCAAGGGGAGGAGGACATGCTTTGCCAATATATATTCTGATACTTACACTGCCATCAAATACATTATCATAAATGTTTTCTGTTCCACAGTTTGGACATATGAACTTGAACCTCTCTGCATCACGGTATTTTTCTTCATCGGTCAGCTGAACCGGGCCACCCAGCAGCACATCATTTTCTTCATCTTGAAGACAGATATGATTCACTCTGAATTGGGATGGATCCAAGCCTTTATGGTAGGGAGAGATGGAAAGAAAAGAAATGAGGAATCAAGCTGATCTAGTTAATTCATCTTCACTTACTCATAACCAGACGCAGTTTAACTGAAGGTGCTTTGAAACAGAGAGGGATTTGGTCTGACAAACTGATAATCAAGAATAATTAAGTTAATTTTATTTAATTTCATTTGGACAGAACATTGGTGAACACTTCCACCAACTGTCCATAACTTTGCAGCACATGATATTATAGAAGCCCAAGCATGCTGCAAACTTCTGATCTGTCAGTCGGGAATGCAATAAAGATTCACTGATTCAATACTGACACAGTTCTGCATTTCTTGATTAAACCAAAGCTCTTCAGTACATTCAAAGCATTGAAGAAGATCCCATGGTGACGATCAAGAAGTTCTTTTAATTTATGGTCCGGTTGACATCCCACCACCATCCACCACAACTGCTTCTAAACTCCCTGATCAATTCCAATAAGAACAAAATCAACTGGCCATTCAACTCACTACCGTTTGTGGAGTATTGCCATCTGCTATAAGACATGCTATTGTAGAATATATTTAAAACTTTCTCCACTTCCCTAGTCTTTGAGTGGAATGATGTAAACTCTTATACAATAAAAGTTTAAGAAAGAATGACAAATAAGTAATACCAACTTTCATAACCAGCTTCTTCACCTCTGCCATCCGATTCCTAAATGGACATTGAACCCGTGAACTCTACCTCACTTTTTAAACATATTATTTGTTTTTGCACGATTTTTAATCTATTAAATATACACATACTGTTATTTATTTAATTACTTTTATATTACATACTGCATTGATCTGCTGCTGCTAAGTTAACAAATTTTACGACACATGCAAGTGATAATAAATCTGATTCAAATTACTTCACAAGCTAGTGAATTCCTTACGGTAGATACTGTGACGACAATGGAGGTGCTTCAGCCACAGATCACAAAGGAAGACCCACAAATAGCTGCAGCAATAATCTGAAAATAATTTTTTTTACACCCAGCAAGTATGCTCTCACTCAGACAAGGATGACATACTGTTATCTATGTTCAATAGGTTATGTTCCTGCAAGAATAATCTTACTGTTTTGAGTCTCAGGTAAATAAATTTGATAAAATTTATTTATTGACATACAGCGTGGAATAAGTCCTTCTGCCCTATTCGAGCCACACCACCCAGCAACGCCTGATTTAACCCTAGCCTAATCAAGGGACAATTTACAATGACCAATTAACCTACTAACAGGTACGTCTTTGTACTGTTGGGAGGAAACCTTGGAGAAAAACCACACATTCGACAGCGAGGAACATACAGACTCCTCACAGATGACATTGGAATTCAACTCCCAATCCCGACGCCCTGAGCAGTAACAGTGTCACACTAATTGCTATGCTACTCTGGCGCCCAGTGACCTATTCTGCAAAAGCCAGCTGGACACAGGCAGATGAACCCGGGCCACTTAAATCCACTCCCACAAAATGACTGCTGCAACTGAATATGACATATATCCTGGGTTCTCAATGTATCTTGTAATAAGGAAACAATCCCTCTCTTAGAATAACTAATTTAATAATCCATACCTTGGCACCAGTGGTAAAGTGGATTATACCTATAGATTTGGTTTTTCTATCTTTCAAACACACCTACCTTGTTTTAATGTTTTGCTAGTTTGCTGCATCAATTGTTTCAATGATCTCAGACTGCTTGCCTACTTTTAGAAAGACCACACTGCAATCCCCAAACTCCTGTAATCAGTGCATGCCACAAGATCTCTGACTCACTCGTACTTTAGGTAAACAGAGTTGTTGTCTCATCCAATGCAGTGATACAGTACATACTCATGCTCCTCATTTACAAAGACAGGTGTGTAAAAAGGACCCGAAGGATCATTGGAGACCCGAGTCATCCCAACCACAAACTGTTCCAGCTGCTACCATTTGAGAAATAGTACCGCAGCATAAAAGCCTGGACCAACAGGCTCCGGGACAGCTTCTTCCACCAGGCCATCAGACTGATTAATTCATGCCAAAACAATTGTATTTCTATGTTATATTGACTGTCCTGTTATACATACTATTTATTTTAAATTACTATAAATTGCACATTTAGATGGAGACATAACATAAAGATTCTTACTGCTCATGTATATTAAGGATGTAAGTAATAAAGTTAATTCAGCTCAACCCTTTTCATCATGTTCTTTCATGACATATCAAATTGCAATTTATCTAAGAGAAGCAAAATGTTTGCAAATTCAACGTCTGAAGCACCTTCAATAACTCCAAAAGACTGAGGTTAGGTAAAATACCGAAAGGCTTTTATTCGCTGTACAATACGACCTCCATGGTGAGTGTCTGCCCCCGGACTGAGTGGGAGGGGCAAGGCGAAACACCTTTATACAGGAGTCTGTGGGAGGAGCCACAGGGGCAGTCAGCAGAGGGGCCTGTCCAGACAGGTAACCCAGTTACAACCTATATACATGGTTTACCACATTCACCCCTCCTTTTTAAAAAAAAGAGTCCCGCGGGGTGAAGTGACTGACAATATTTAAAACAAGTATATTTACAGGTCAAGTCTATCAGGCGGTCGAGTCCGTCGCTGTGATCTACGTAGCACCGGTGGTGATTGCATCGGTGATGGCGGTTGTGCTGGTTCCGAGCCTGACTTGAGGTGCCAGCACGTTAGGTGCTGTTAATCCCTTGTGCATGTGCGTCGCGCCCAGTACGGGAGAGTCGTGTGGTGTCTGTGTAGGGTTTGGAGTGCGCGGTGTCTCATGGGTACGTACATCGGTGGGTATGGGGTCAATAGTCACCACTGAGTGTTCAGGGTAGGGGCCTGGTGCTCCTGCGGGCGCCAGGTCGCGGATGGAGACCGTGTCCTCCTGCCCATCAGGTAAAACCACATAGGCATACTGGGGGTTTGCATTGAAGTAAGTGAACCCTCTCAACCATCTGGGAGTATTTATTGCTCCTCACGTTTCCGAAGCAGCACTGGCCTCGGGGACGTCAGCCAAGTTGGTAGGGTGGTCCCAGTGGTCGACTTTCTGGGAAATGAAAAGAGCCGCTCATGAGGGGTGGCATTGGTGGCCGTGCATAACAGGGAGCAGATGGAGTGGAGTGCCTCGGGAAGGACCTCCTGCCAGCGAGAGACTGGCAGTCCCTTTGACCTGAGGGCTAAGAGTGTGGCTTTCCGCACTGTGCCATTCTCCTTCTCCACCTGTCCATTCCCCTTCTCCACCTGTCCATTCCCCCGGGGATTATAGCTCGTGGTCCTACTAGTTGCAATTCCCCTAACCAGTAGGTATTGGCGCAGCTCGTCACTCATAAACGAGGACCCTCTGTCACTGTGGATATAGCATGGGTATCTGAACAGAGTGAAGAGCTTGTGCAGGGCTTTTATAACTGATGTGGTAGTGGTGTCGGGGCAGGGGATGGTGAAGGGGAACCGCGAGTACTTGTCGATAGCGTTAAGAAAGTACACATTGCGGTTGGTGGAGGGAAGGGGGCCCTTAAAGTCAACACTCAGTCGCTCAAAGGGGCAGGTAGCCTTGATGAGTTGTGCCTTTTCGGGTCGGTAGAAGTGCAGTTTGCACTCTGCGCAGACTTGGCAGTCCCTGGTCATCGTCTTGATTTCCTCAAGGGAGTAACGCAGGTTCCAGGCTTTCACAAAGTGGAAAAGCTGGGTGACCCCTGGGTGGCAAAGATCTACATGTAGGGCGTATAGCCGGTCGATCTGCACAGTGGCGCACATTCCCCGGGATAGGGCATCGGAGGGCTCGTTGAGCTTCCCAGGCCTGTACATGATGTCATAGCTGTAGGTGGAGAGTTCGATTCTCCACCTCAGAATTTTATCGTTTTTGATTTTGCCCCGCTGTTGGTTATTAAACAGGAATGCGACTGAGGGCTGGTCAGTTTGCAGGATGAACCTTTTGCCGGTGAGATAGTGCCTCCAGTGCCTAATAGCTTCCACTATGGCCTGGGTCTCCTTCTCCACCGCGGAGTGCCGAAGTTCAGGGCCTTGAAGAGTACGGGAGAAGAACGCCACTGGTCTTCCCGCCTAGTTGAGGGTAGCAGCCAGTGCAAAGTCCGAGACGTCACTCTCCACTTGGAAGGGGATGGTCTCATCCACCGCATGCATTGCTGCTTTGGCAATGTCCCCTTTTACGCGGCTGAAAGGGGGAATGTGGTGGACTTGACCAGGGGGCGGGCCTTGTCTGCGTAGTTAGAGACCCATTGGGCGTAATATGAAAAGAAGCCTAGGCACCTTTTGAGGGCTCTGAGGGTGTTGGGAAGAGGGAGTTCCAACAGGGGGCGCATACGGTCGGGGTCAGGGCCAATGACTCCATTCTCCACCACACACCCAAGGATAGCAAGTCAGGTGGTCCCGAATACACACTTGTCCTTGTTATAGATGAGATTGAAAGCTTTGGTCGCTTGGAGAAATTTTTGGAGGTTGTTGTCATGATCCTGCTGGTCGTGACCACAGATGGTGATGTTATCCAGATATGGGAACATGGCCTTCAGTTGGCACTGGTCCACCATCTGGTCCATCACCCTCTGGAAGACAGATACACCATTCGTGACACCAAAGGGGACGCGCAGGAATTGATAAAGCCTGCTGTCCGCCTCGAAGGCGGTGTAAGGGCGGTCCTCCCGGCGGATGGGGAGCTGATGGTAAGCGGATTTTAGGTCTATGGTCAAGTACACCTTGTACTGTGCTATCTGATTGACCATATCCGCGATGCAGGGTAGAGGGTACGCGTCGAGCTGCGTGAACCTATTGGTGGTCTGGCTATAGTCCACGACCATCCTATTTTTCTCCCTGTTCCAAACAACGACCACCTGCACCCTCCAAGGACGTGTGCTTGCCTCAATGACCCCCTCCCTCAGCAGTCGCTGCACCTCCGACTTAATGAAAGCTCTGTCCCCCGCGCTGTATCTCCTGCTTTTAGTTGCCACAGGTTTACAGTCAGGGGTCAGCTTGGCGAACAGCGGTGGGGAAGGGATCCTGAGGGTGGAGAGGCCACAAGTGGCGTTGGTAGTGCAGCAGTCCGCATGGTGTTGGGTGGGTGTGTGTGTGTGTGTGTGTGTGTGTGTGTGTGTGTGGTCAGTAGCGGGGTATGTGACGTATCCCTACAAAACTGGGGATTTACGACAGTAATTGGTGGGAGGGGCCCATCATACTTCATTGTCACGCTTTTCAGGTGGCTCTGGAAGTTGAGCCCCAATAGCACAGGGGCACACAGTTGAGGCATAACTAGTAACGTAAAGTCTCGATATTCTGTGCCCTGCACCACTAGTGTCGCTACACAACCCCCCGGATGTCTGTTGTATGTGACCCGGAAGCCATAGCGAACCTCTGACTTACCGGCCGTATCATGAGTCCACAATGCTGCACCGTGTCCAGGTGGATAAAACTCTCCGTGCTGCCTGTGTCAAACAGGCAGCTTGTCCTGTGCCCCTCCACCAGGATGTCCATCAATGACCTTGCGAGCTGGTGGGGAGCACTTTGGTCGAGGGTCACGGAAGCCAGGGTTGAGTCGCTGTCTTGGTCCGGCGTGGTGGGGTGCCCCGTGAGCACCCGTTGGTCGTAGGCGGTGGGAGGTGGCACCAACCAAGATGGCCGCCCCCATGTCTCGCACGTGGTGGCAGCGTGCAGGGAAGATGGCAGCAGGCAAGATGGTGACCCCCATGTTTCGCACATGGCGCTGCTCGATTCCGCTCGCAGTTTGGACTTACACACCTTCACAAAGTGGCCCTTCTTTCCGCAGCTGGAGCAGGTAGCTTCTCAGGCCGGGCAGCATTTCCGGAGGTGCTTCTCCAGTCCGCAGAAGTAGCACTTCGCGGACCGTGACTGGCAACAGCTGAGGTCGATTCACCGGCGGGTTGCAGGGACTTGCGACTGGCAGCAGCCGAGGTCGATTCGCTGGCAGGTTGCGGGGTCTGCAGCGCCCACGAGGCCATCGGGGGATCGCGTGCCTGGAGAGCCTCAGAGTTATGCAGAGCGGCCTCCAGTATGTCGGCCAGCTCGATCGCTGAACTTAAGATAAGATCGGCTTTTTCCAACAGCCGTTGGTGCATATACACTGACCTGGTCCCCGTAACGAAGGCGTCTCTCACTAGGAGCTCTGCATGCCGTTCTGCCGTCAGCCCCTGGCAATTGCAGGCCTGCATGAGTGTCTGTAGGGCTCGGACAAACTCAGCACTTGATTCCCCAGGCCGTTGTTGCCGTGTCACTAAGCGTTGCCGAGCATAGACACTGTTTATCGGCCGCAGGTATTGGCCTTTGAGGGCGCTCACCGCGCCGTTGTAGTTCGGCTGGTCTCTGATCAGCGAGTAGACCCATGGACTGACTCTGGAGAGTAGAACTCTACGCTTCGCTACGGGGTCGGTCGTTTTAATCTCCTCTAGGTACGCTTCGAAGCAAGCCAGCCAGAGTTCAAAAGCGTTTCCAGCTTCTGGCGTTTGTGGATCGAAGTCTAATTTGTCGGGTCTCAAAGCATGTTCCATGCTTTGAAAGCACCTTCAGTAACTCCAAAAGACTGAGATTAGGTAAAATACTGAAAGGCTTTTATTCGCTGTACAATACGACCTCCATGGTGAGTGTCTGCCCCCTGACTGAGGGGGAGGGGCAAGGCAAAACACCTTTATACTGGAATCTGTGGGAGGAGCCACAGGGGCAGTCAGCAGAGGGGTGTGTCCAGACAGTTAACCCATTTACAACATATATACATGGTTTACCACAACGTCCAAATTTAATCACGACAATCAGCCATTGACACTTCCTGCTGCTGTGGGAAAACAGCAAACAAAATCAATAATGTCTCCAGCCCAGTCATTCTCTCTTCTCTCCCTTACCCTTGAACAGAAGATACAAAAGCTTCAGGCACTACCAGGCTCAAAGGCAGCTTCTATTTTGCTGTTAGAATCAGAATCTAGTTTTTTCAAACACTTATTATCAATGTCGTGAAATCTGTCATATGTGGCAGAAGTATAGTGTATGACATAAATAAATGACTATGTTACCAAAGACAAATGATGAGGTAGTGTTCATGAGTTTCATAGGCTTCAGAAATCTGATGGTGGAGAGGAAGAAAGGAAAGACTAGTGCAGACCACTTATACAATGAAGATGAACAAACTGAAGTCTTAATTTCTGAATCTACCTTTTTAAGGCACTTGTAGTTTAGTTATCAAGCTGCAGCTGCATTTACTCTGTAACTAACACAATATTCAGCTTTCGGTTTTGTTTCCCTTCAGAACTACTTCAATATGCTTCTGTATGGATTGGACTATCTGGACACCATGTCAGCAAAAGATTTCACTATCTCAGTGTGTGTGCCAACCATAAAACCAATTAGCAATTATTAATAAAAATGTATAACACTTACTGAGTGCCTCATCACATTGCATTCTCTTTGCCAATATATTAAAAAAATCTTGAGTGGCAGATCCAGAATGCAGCGATACATGAAATCCAACATTCTGCATTCCGTAACATAACTTTTGTTGTTTTCTCCGCAGAATTATTATTACTTCTGAAACTGACTGAATCTCGATTCATGTAATAACCTCTTCGCAATAAAAAGAATTATTCCAATACAGATCCACGGTGGAAGGGAACTGTGTGCAAACAATCCTGATTAATACAGTTCTTAAAATGTGATTTAAGGTTATTGTGTGGACTGATAATGAAGGGTTTTAACGAGAGCTCTGATAGCCTGAACTAAACTATGGAAGAAAAAAAACCTCACGAAACACCAAAATATGAAATTCCACAGAAAAATAAATTTACCTGTTCTTCAAAACTGCTTAAAATCATTTGAAAATATTAATAGCAGTGATGGGGAAATAATAATTCATAGGCAAACTGCCACACATCACCAAATGCCTTTACCATCAGTCATTCTTTTCTGCCACGGCATACAATTCAACAATGCCATAATTACCCAAAAATCAAGCTTCGAGGCTTTTATTTGGGAAACAAATCATTTGACATGAGGTGCCTTGTTTGTGGTGCAAAATCTTGAACTTTCTTTCAACAGCTAACAAAATAAAGGCCACATGAGTTGCAAATAATTTCAAGGCTGCTTCATTTAATAGCGTATGAAACAAAGAGAACTGTGTACAGTTGTTCTTTATTTAATTAACACCCTGTAGATTTATTCAAAGTACATCTCTTAAAGTATGCTTCCCCTTTAAATTTTCACTGTGATTTACAGCAATCTGCAAAGTTGATTCACTACCAGTACAAAACATTAAGAAAACCCTTGTGAGTCTAAAACTATTGAAAGGTTCAAGTGGCAAATTTCTATTGGGAAAATTAATGAAAAGTTAAATAAATCTTTTGCATCAGAGAAGCAATTTGACTACAATTGTTCTGAAAACATTCCGGGAACCATCATTTGCAACAAAGTCAGATTGTTTGGGCCTAAACGAAAGACTGTCGACTTCAGATGCTGCCATCTAGAGACCAGCATTAAACAGAAAGAAAATAGTTGCTGCACAGAGATGATTAGGATTAGTTCATCACTCAAGATTCAAATCCTTGAAGTTAACATCAGCTCAGTAATCCTTTCTTAATCCAGTAAGTCAAATCCAAGTTGTGTCTCCCTCTAGACCTGAGAACATTCACATATTTCATTACACTACACAAACATAACAGGCAGTCCATACAGCCACAACATTCACCTTCTGGAGTGGAAGCTGGCATGACAGATCTTGGATGTGGGGTCAAGATGGATATCATGGCAAGTAAGCAATTTTCTGCAGGAACAGGAAAGAAATGGACCACCTTTAAACTGCCTCGCATTCTATGTTGGGCTGGGTAATAGATCACATGAAGAAACTTGGCTATGCTACAATACCACATTCAAGTTTAAGTTTAATTATCATTCAACCATACACATGTATACAGCTAAACGAAACATCGTTCCTCTGAGGCACAAGGTGCAAAGCACAGTATATACAGTCAGACACTGCACATATAGTTATAATAGCACATAATGTCAACAAAATAATATTAGTACAAGTCCCTGACTGGCATGGCCTGAAGATAGATGGTGCATGGGATGCTGTCCTGAAGCCAGGTTTCCGCAAAAACAAGCATACAGCAGTTCCTCATCTTGCACTGGGTCAGTGGCAGTCAAGGACAATCCAAGCTCGTCTTCCAAGGAGCGAACACTGGAGAGCAACGCTGATGGAAGAGCTGGACCACAGGGGCCAGCTCCCAACCTAGCACAGTGTTCAGCACGCTCACTGCATCTCTGTTCTCTCCCACACTGTCCCTGGCACCTTCTCCTCCCCTGGGTGGCCGCAACAGGCAATGGTGCGGCATGAGGTACAACAGCCTGAGGCTACCAAAATCCTGTCATTGATCTTGCCAATGAACTACTGAACCAGACTTAAAAGTATTCTGTATTACTAACATCCAGCAGGGTCTTGCAATCACAAGAAAAACATTTAAGACAAACATTTGCACCATTTGTTGAATCCAGAGAGGCCACTATGACTAAGCCCGCCACCATCTTATCATTACCGGAGAACAAGTTAGACTACCTCTTAATTTGTCCGTTGATTAAGGATGGCATGGGTTTGAATCTTTGCAAGCTTTGCGTTGCATCTGACAGTGGAAGGAATAGAAAGGCATGATGGACAGGCATGAGAAATGACAATTGACAGCAAACACATCTCTCCAAGTGCATCATGAATGAGTATTATAATACCAACACACACTATAGAAAAGGACTGTGTGTAAGGAGGGGAGAAGACTGAAATTGCAGTTTCTGCCAAAAATACAGCGTTTAAGATCTAAAGAGAAGTATAACCTTTTTCATCTGATGCTGTCAATTGCTCCTTGGGACAGGCTATATTCAGTTCGGAACCAAGGTCCAGTTTTGTTAAGATCAACATTTTATTTGTAGTTACATATTTCCTCATCACTATTCCTTGATGCTGCAAATATCATCTCCCTAACAGCATGATAGCAAAGGAAATGCAGCATGTTATTTAAGATCCATTTTGCAGCAGTTGTAAACTTGCATATATACAGGCAAAAGCCAAGAAACCCCTTTTGCAAGATAAAAAAAATCTAAAAATGGTCCTTGTCGAAGAAATTGCCTTGTCAGCTGAAAAGCACCCTTGTAGAACTTCGAGCCCCACTGGAACACAGAAGCCGATTTCATTAAGGAGAGGTCAGTCAATACATTAAAAGTTTCTTTTTCTTAATTTTCCTGTCACAAGAATGGAGAAGGGAGGATGGAACTAAACAAATATGGTAATCGTGATATTCTACTCATAACCTACAGATTATTATTTATTTTATGTGAAATCACTCGCAGATTAAAGCTAGAGCAACACAGCAAGGGAACAGGCCATCTAACCTCCTATGTCTATGCCAATCTGCTCCAGGTGACCCACTTACCTTCAAATCTTTCAGTTTCCCAAGCAACTCTCCTTAGTAACAGCAACTACACTCACTTCTGTCCCCTGACACTCTAATATCTGGCATACTGCTCGTATCTTCCACAGTGAAGACTGAAGTAAAATACATAATAACTGTCTGCCCTCTTTGTTCCCCATTACAACCTCTCTAACGTAATTTTCCAGTGGTCCAATATCCACTCTTGCCTCTCTTTTGCTCTTTATATATCTGAAATAAACTTTTGGTATCCTCTTATATATTATTGGCTAGCTTACCTTCATATTTCATCTTTTCACACTTAATGGCCTTCTGTTGGTTTTTAAAAGCTTCCCAGTGCTCTACCTTCCCACTAACTTTTGCTATATTATATGCTCTCTCTTTTCCTTCTGTGCTGCTTTCACTTTCCTTGACAATTACAGATGCATCATTCTTCCTTTAGTATACTTCTTCATCTTTGAGATGTATCTATCTTGCGTCTTCCAAATTACCCCTAGAAACTCCAGCCATTGCTGTTCTGCCATTATCCCTGCAAGTGTCCCCTTCCAATCAGCTTTGGCCAGCTCTTCTCTTGTGGCTCTGTAATTTCTTTTACTCCATTGTAATATTGATACATCTGACTTTATCTTCTCCCTCTCAAACTGCAGGTTTAATTCTATATTATGATTAGGAAAGGTATGTCGCATCCGGAGTTTCTCCGGTTAGTAGACGATTTCCCTCCACCCCTCTCTGACGTAGTGGGGAACCACATACGAGGCAAGTTACAGCAGTGGTTTGCCATTGCCTTCTGCCAGGTGAGTTTCCAAAGAGAGATCTTTCGTCCCAAAGTCCAGCACTGATGGCACTACGTCACCAGCCGGGTCCATATTATGATTACTGCCTCTTCAAAGTTGTCTTACCTTAAGCTCCCTAATCAAATCTGATTCATTGCACTGCACCCAATCCAGAGTTGCCTTTCTCCTAGTGGGCTCAACCAAAAGCTACTTTAAAAAGTCATCTCTTTAAAAAGCCATACGTACTTTGATAATAAACTTACTTGGAACTTTGATCAATTTTTGTCCCCTTATTGAAGTTAGGATGGGCTATCATTGGAATCAGCCCAGAGGAGATTCACCAGGCTAATTCCTGGCGTAAAAAAGTTATCCCATCGTGAATGGGCTAATAAGGTTACATTTGTGTTTAGGTTCATAAGATTGAACTTATCAGAAATATCCAAGATTCAAAGGAGGCATGGCAAATCAAATGTTGAGATGTTTCCATCTTCAGGAGAGTCTTGAGCGAAAGTTCATTTTCTGTCACTACCCCAGCAAGTAGAGGTGTGCTAATCGAAATGTATAAACAGGAAGCAAGGCTGATCAATGGAAAGTGTAGTTTATCCTTCAGCTTGTCCCACCATTCAGTCTGGTTGACCTGCTCCAGGCCACAACTCTGCTTCAACGCCGATTCCATATAGCCTCATGGTCCCATTTATACACAATTCAAACAACCTTTATGCAACATTAGTAAGCTTGGATGACACAAAAGAATCAGAGGTACTTGGATCTTAGGGGAGTACTGAATGGTTTGCCTACAAAACAAGGGACAAATTCATAGACACAGGAGGAAAATTTTTAAACTGTGCCAATAAACACTTGCTGGCATATGAGGGCAATTCAGTGTGGCAAAACTGAAGTGAAACAGAGTCGAGGGGGCAGGGCCCGCACCCGGGTCCGAGAGCAAGGGAAGACCCAAGGTTTGAATGATTTAAACGCTGGGCTGAATTGAAGCAGCAGGCGTGGGCCTGAAAGCGTATCAAAGTGGCAGAGCCCGGGCTCGGGTCCGAGAGTGAGAAACAACCCAAGGTTTGGACAATTTAAGTGCCGGAACAGATTGAAGAAGTCAGGGTGCTGGGACCGGAGGCAAGCTTCAGCTCACTGCTCTGCAAGGTTCACTAGTTTTTGCACTGAACGGAGGCCAGCTGCAGTGATGACTGGCTTTATGGCTGTGAACTCACTTTCATGAACTTCAGTTCTGAATGTTAGTTGCTTACTTTTATTGTTTGCACAATGTTTTCTTTTACTGCTCATTGGGTGTTTGATCACCTTTTTTTAAAAAGGGGTTCGATCGGGTTTCTTTATTTCGTGGCTGCCTATAAGGAGACAAATCTCAAGGTTGCGTATAGTATAGATACTTTGATAATAAATGTACTTCGTTTTGTACTTTGAATGAGAGACCAGGGCCTCACACAGTTTAGGACATGGACAGCAAAGTTTTGGAGCTCGAATTCACAGACATTGGAAGTAGCCAAGAGAGCATTGAAATAATCGAGGATCCTGGCAATAACAAAATTGATGAAGGATTCAACTACACATAGGGAAGGCTGTGAATGATACGATGAAAAACGAAGCAGACAAATTTCATAAATGATGATAAAGAGGGTTGGAAGGGTGATTCAAGGTGAAATATGCTGGTTTAAGCTTAGACAGAGACTTGGGGTAGGGTGGGTGAAAATGGAATTGTTCACTTGCAACGAAAAATCCAATCCCGGGCCGGCTGGTGGCACAACGACATCGGCACCAGACCCGGGAGTGGAGGTTCCCGGGTTTGGAAACCAGTCGGGTCCGCTCCCGAGTACGCTTACCATCCGTGCCGGGTTGAGCGTCGAGATCGCAACTCGACCTCGTAAAATAAAGGAAAAAAAAATACTGCGAAAATGTCTGTGTGAGGGGTGGCACGCCACAGTCTCTCTCTCGCTCCATGCCTTGTAAAAGCCATGAAAAAGACATCATCACAGACGCACACACGGACACGTAGACACACACGCACACGCAGACGCACAGGCACAGACTCGCACGCACACAGGCACATGCCAAAAAAAAGAAAATTCCAATCCCAGCAAACAAGCAGCTATCTAGTTAAGGGATGCCAAGTTCACGGACACCAACTCCTCAATAAGCGATCCAACACTCATTGCACTGTATGAAGTTCAGCTTGGAATTTATTTTGGAAGTTTTTGTGCAATAACTCTCCAGAATGTGGTAAATTATATTCAGTTTAGCTTACGGCAGGTCATGTTTGATGTATTCTGTTTTTAGTCTTTGCAGCTGACTTGGAATAGTTCCCTGGGCCTTGAAATTCCTCCACACATGCAAGTTTGTTCTTTCTTTTAAGTATATGGACAAGACATATCTTCTAAAAGATAACATTATCAAAGTACAGATTCATACTACACACAAATTTAGGCAACATTTTTAAACACTCTTCAAGGGGGCACACCATCAAGTCAGTGACTCAACATGCATAATCAGATCAATTAAAAACAGTCTCCTTCCCAGTTTTGAATATTAAACAAAGCTTCTGGGTCAGATCACTCCAGGGAACAGCAGTAATAATAGCACAATCAAACTGACAATTTTTATATTATTCCCAAAGATAAACGTGGCAGCTCTAGGTGAAGGGTACCAGGAGGAATGAAAGAAGGAATAAAACAGCAAGAGGGATAATTGCAAAGAAACAGAGCTCAACTTACAAATTAAACCATCACAAAGAAAATTAGCCAACAGCAACAACTCATTACCAGGTTGTTGCTACTCACAACCCATCTGTCAAGGGAAGATTTGAAACTGAAGTGAAACTAAAAAGCAATCATTATGGATGTGGGCATGGACTGCACATCTGATCTGATCTCTACATTGCAACTTTGGCTGCCACTTGAATTTTGGCAGCACATCCATAACTTGATCCTGCCGTCTGGCAAAATTTACATGGAAAAACGCAGGGACTAATAAGCAGCTTCTAAGAATACAAGCCAAATTGATTTCCTGTGTAGTTCTCCAGCCACAGGATACAAAATGTGCAACTGCAATGCCACTAATCCTGCTGGCCTAGGTCAGTTCAGCGAAGGTCAGAGATCAGAGCAGGGCCTTACTTGTCCAGGAAGTTCCAAAATGCAAGATCTAATCTCATTTTAGATCAACTTCCTTTCCTGCTCTCTGATGGTACCAACTTTTGGAGCCCTGAAAGTACAGTCATTAGAAACAGTGAATCAGAATCAGGTTTATTATCACTGAGCTATGTCATGAAATTTGTTGTATTGTGGCAGCAGTATAGTGTAAGACATTAAAGATTACTCTAAAGTAATGAAAAATAAAATGAATAAATAGTGCAAGAAGAATAGTGAAGTAGCCTTCATTGGTTCACGACAGTTCAGAAATCTAATGATGGAGAGGAAGCTGTTCCTAAAATGTTGAGTGTACATCTTCAAGCTCCTGTGGTGGTGGCATCCGTTAGTCTCGCGAGACCATGGATCTGCACTGGAAAGTCTTGCTTCAGTCTGTGTTAGAGCAGCGTCTGTTGTGGCTGTAGAGGCCCACACGGGAGTGACAGGCTCGGCTGCAGCAACTGCACTTGAAGGCGCTGTCCTCCAGTGTTGTCTTGCTGCTGTTTTTCCGATGAGTGCGCTTTTCTTCAGCAGCAAGCCTCAGCTTCTCTTCTCCTCTTTTTAGACCTCTGCGTAGTTCCAGCCTCCAGTGAGAGTGATAGCTTGCGATGTCCTCCCACCTCTCAATGTTCATTTTCAGTGACTTCATGTCTCTCTTGCAAACGTCTTTGAAACGAAGATGGGGCTGCCCTCGTGCTCTCTTGCCGGAGGCCAGTTCCCCATACAGCAGGTCTTTCGGGATCCTCCTGTCTGACATGCGGTGTACGTGGCCCAGCCAGCGGAGACGGCGTTGTTGTAGCAGGGTGAAGAGGCTGGGTATCTGGGCACGGGCCAGGACCTCATTGTTGGTGACTCAGTCAGTCCACGTGATGTCCAGGATGCGTCTCAGGCTGCGAAGGTGGAAGGCGTTGAGACACCGCTCTTTTCTGCAGTAGAGGCTCCAGGTCTTGCTGCTGTAAAGCAGTGTGCTGAGGACGCAGGCCCTGTAGACTGCAACTTTGGTGTGCGACATCAGCTTTCTGCTCTCCCAGACTCTGTCAGCCTGGCGAATGTTGAGGCTGCTCGATGATCCGTCTGTTGATCTCGGGGTCTAGGGAGAGGCTGTCTGTGATGGTGGAGCCAAGGTATGTAAACTTGTGAACTATCTCCAGCTCGTAGTTATTGATGGTAATGGCAGGGGGGTGCTCAACGCCTTGGTCCAACACGTTGGTTTTCTTCAGGCTGATGGTCAGGCTGAAGTCCTGGCAGGCTCTTGAGAAGCTGTCCATGAGGCATTGCAGTTGCTCTTCAGAGTGTGTTGCCAGTGCCGCTTTGTTTGTAAACAACATGCCCCTGATGAATACTTCACGAACCTTGGTTTTTGCCCTCAGCCAGGACAGACTGAACAGCCTCTCGTCCGATCTGGTGTGGAGGTAGACACCATCAGTTGATGTTCCAAAGGCGGGCTTCAGCATGACTGCGAAGAAGATGCCAAGCAGGGTGGGGGCAAGCACACAGCCCTGCTTCACACCGCTGCGAATGTTGAAGGCCTCCAAAGAAGAGCCGTGGAACTGATCGACGCCCTTCATGTCTGGGAATGACTGAACTATCCTGAGGAGCCTCGGGGGACAACCAATCCTGGAGAGGATTTTGAACAGGCCGGCTCCTTTACCTCCTCCCCATTGATAGTAATGAGCAGTCAAGTCACGGATGGTGAGAGTCGTTAATAATGGATGCCAGCTTCTGGAGGGAGTGCCTTTTGAAGATGTCCTTGATGTGGAGGGGCTGATGCTTGTGATGGAGCTGGCTGAGCCTACAACTCTCTGCAGCCTCTGTCGATCCTGGGAACTAGAGCCTTCATTATCAGGCAGTGGGCAACCAGTCAGATGTAGCACTTTGTGGTACATCTGTAGAAATTTGCCTGAGTTTTTATTTACTTATTTAGTGATATAGAACAGAGTAGGTCCTTCTGGCCCTTCAAGCCACAATGCCCCAGCAAACCCTAACCTAATCACTGGACAATTTACCATGATCAGCTTAACCAACTTGGTTAGTCTTTGGACTATGAGAGGAAACCAGAGGACCCGGATAAAACCCATGCATTCCACAGGGAGGATGCACACAGTCAACTTACTGGAATTGAACTCCGAGCTCCGAGCTCTGGAACATCCCAAGCTGAAACAGCATTGTACAAACTGCTACACTATCATGGTGAAATACCAAATCTCTGTAAGCTTCTAATGAAGGTATGGCTGTTGGAGCGCCTGCTTTGTGATTGCGTTAATGTGTTGACATCCAGCAACTTGGGAGTTGCTCACCTTGCCACTGCTGACCCTCAATGAGAACTCGTGGTGTTCTCTCAACTTCCCCTTCGTGAAAACCACAATCAATTCCTTGGTCTCACTGACATTGAATGCAAGGCTGTTGTTGTGACACCATTCAACCAGTTGATCTATCTTGCTCTTGTACATCTCCTCGTCACTATCTGCCATTCCGCCAACAGTGACGTCATCAGCAAATATATAGATGGTGTTTGAGCTGTGCCCAGCCACAATCATGAGCGGAGAAAGTAGAGCAGTGGGCTAAGCACGCATCCTTAAGGTGTGCTTGTGTTGATCATTAGTGACGTTGTTTAAAGACCAAGCCAAAGAGTTAAAGTGTCAAAATGCAAAAGGGTGTGGGGAAAAAAATTTGAAAAGCAGAGTGGTTTGATCTGAAAACTACTACCTGCAGAGAGTTAGAATTAGAGTTAATCAAGGCTTTCAAAAGGGAATTGAACAAGCAGCTGAGAGAAAATAACCTGCAGGGCTACCAATAAAGAACAGAGCATGGTATTGAAAAAACTGCTCCACACAGACTTGGCACAGAACTGGTTGATTTTCTTTAATCTCAGCACCACCTCCTTATCCTCATACTATGCATCTTTATTTCCTTCAAATTTAAAAATCTAACCATTTCCCTCTTGAATATCTTCAGTGAATGACATTGCTCCTTTTAGTCAGTTAACTACAGGTTTAGTTTCACACTAAAATCTACTTGGGGGAATTCTCCATTGGGGTAGACAAGTGCAAAGATTCATTTCCTTTCCATTGCAGACATGAACAGTCTTTGATGCTCCGATCTTTGTGCCTGGACATTACATAGGGACAACATCATCCATATCATAACCTGTCATGTCCCATAAGAATTTTATACACTTCAATGAGATCGCTTCTCATTCTTCGAAGTTCTGAATGGTATAAGCCCACTCTGCTTTGCCTCTCCTTATAAGGGAATGAAACAATGATCCCATGAACTCAATAGGAACTCTTGACAATATTACAAGGCTCAGGAGTACCCATTTCCCTGTCATCCTGTAAACCATTTTTGACACTGCTGTTGAATATTCTGTATGGTGCCTGTTTAGCACACGCAAAGTAGGAACAAAGTCCATTTTGCCAACACTTAACATGTTGGCTCTGGCTCCTGGTGGAAGTGCTACCCCTCCCTAAATTGCATCAGGCAGTTCCATCCATGAAATATTTTATCATAGTTACTAATTTCCCAGCATCATGATGTCATCAACTTGCATGGCATTCAATTATGTTCTCAGAGAAATTTATTTTTATTAAATTCAGACATATTTCAGTGAAGAATGGGCCCTTCCAGCCCAACAAGCCCTACTGCTTGGCAGCAAACATATTAACCCTAGCCTAATAACAGAACAATTTACAATGACCAATTAGCCTACCAACTGGTACGTGCAAAACCACACACTCATGGGGAGGACAGATGACGTTGAAATTGAACTCTGAACTCCAACACCCCGAGCTGTAATGGCTTTGCTAATAACCGCTATGCTACTGTGGCACAAACCCAAACTGTACCTGAAGGTCAGCTCAGTATGTCTCAGTGCAATGAGTAAGTTGCTGTCCATTGAACTATTAAATCTTTCCCATTGAGAAATCAAACCTATGGCAATGCATTTTGTAACAGTATTTTTTCTATTCTATCATTTTATTCACAAGGGTCACAGGCACTTATTGCGGCATCTCAAAATCAGAAGCAGGTTTATCACTGACATATGTGGTGAAATACATTGCATTCCACAGCAGTACAGTACAATATATAAAATAAAGAATGTTACAATAAGAAATATATTAAAAAATGAGTAACAAGTGAGCAAAATAGCGAGCTAGTGTTCATAGGTTCATGGGTCATTCAGAAATTTGATGATAGAGGGGAAGAAGCTGTTGCTAAAACAATGAGTGTGGGTCTTCAGGTTCCTGTACCTCCTATCCGATGATAACAATGCTGAGGATTAGCCAGATGGTGAGGATTTTTAATGATGGATGGTCATCTTCGTGAGACAGCACCTGTTGAAGATGTCCTCAGTAGTAGGAAGGGTTGTGCCTGTGATGGGCCTGGCTGAATCTAAAGCCCTCTGCAGCCTCTCACTATCCTGTGCATTGGAGGCTTCAAACCATGCCGTGAAGCAACTAATCAGAATGCACCTCACTGCAAAATTTGTAGCGACAAGACCTTTGAAGATGGCAGCATGGTACCATCAGGCTAGATCACAGCAGGCAGTGCGGAAGTGCCTCCAATCCCTTGTGGAGCTTTGCTGGTACCATGGAAAGTGTATATATCAAGGATCTAATGTGCCTATCAAAGAGCATCTTAAATGTCCCAAATGTATCTGCCTCTACCACCACCCCAGCAGTGAGTTCCACACACCTACCACTTCCCGTGTTTAAAAAAACCTCTGATTTCTCCTCCCTATAATCTTCTCTAATCACCTTAACACATGCACCTTTGTATTAGCCATTTCTGCTCTGGGATAAAGTCTCTGGCTATCCACTCTATCTTTCTCTCTTATACAGCTCTAACAAGTCATTTCTCATCTTCTTTCACTCCAAAGAGAAAAGCCTAGCTTGCTCAAGCTTTCCTCTTATGACATGCCCTGAAATCCTGGTAAATCTTCTCTGCATCCTCACTAAAACTTCCACATCCTTCCTACAACGAGGGGACCTGGACTGACACAATATTCCAAGTGTGGTCTAACCAGTGTTTTATAGAGCTGCAACATGACCTTGCAGCTCTTGAACTCAATTCCCCAACCAGTAAAGGCCAGCACACCATTTGCCTTCTTAAACATCCTATCAACTTATGGGACAACTTCGAGGGATCTATTGATGGAGACCCCATAATCCCACTGTTCATCCACACTGCTAAGAATCCTGCAATTAACTCTGTACTCTACCTTCAAGTTTGAACTTCCAAAGTACATCACTTGACATTTTTCTAGATTGAACTCCATCTGTCGCTTCTCAGCCCAGCTCTGTTGTTATCAATGTCCCATTGCCACCCTTGAAAACCTTCTACACCAGGGGTCATCAACCTTTTTCGCACTGTGGACCGGTTTCGTATTGACAATATTCTTGCAGACCGGCCGACCGGGGGTGGGGTAGGGTTGCCAACGGACAAGAGTAGCAGTTAGATACGTTGGGTTTACCCCAACGAAGACTACAATGACCATGAAGCCTTGCGCGGGCACCGGTGCGCATGCGTGACCTGCGCATGTGTGTACATGCCGATTTTTTCCTACAAATCGTTTTTGGCAATTCTGTTGGGGGGGGGGGTGTTAATCACAACCAGAATATAGATGATAAGTGACTAATACACTCAATTTCATCTCTGAAACGGTTTATCTAACGAATTTAATATTAAACACACAGCGTATATTTTCCTCGCATGAATATAGTGATAAGTCAATTATCAGGGGAGGACTCGGGAGCTTGAAGTAAGTGTTGAACGAGCTTCCAGTAGAAGTGGTAGAGGCAGGTTCGATATTATCATTTTTTAAAGAAAAATTGGATAGGTATATGGACAGGAAAGGAATGGAGGGTTATAGGCTGAGTGCAGGTCGGTGGGGCTAGGTGAGAGTAGCATTCGGCACGGACTAGAAGGCCTGTTTCCGTGCTGTAATTGTTATATGTTTATATAAGTCAATAGCATCATAACATTTTAAGAAACGTTTGTATATTAAACACGCAGCACATATTTTCCCCATATGAACATATAAGATCATTGCAACACACCAATATCGCTGAATCAATGGGAGCCCTGGGCTTGTTTCCCTGCAACAAGACAGTGCCATCGAGGGGTGATGGGAGACAGCGATAGTCGAACGGGGTGCCTTATGTCCAATCTATTCCGCAATTTAGTTTTCGCTGCATTCATTGCAGAGATATGTTGGAAATGGAAGTAATGTTTTCAGTGCTTTCATGGCTATCTCAGGATGTTTAGCCTTGACTTTGATTCGGAATGCCGGCAGAGATGTTATGTCAAACATACTTTTCAGCCCGTCGTCATTTGCAAGCTTGAGGAGTTGATCTTCTTCCCGCGCTGACATGGATGACGCGCGGGTAATGACCTTGCATGCGTAATGGCTCAACAGTGGGCGTGACAGGGAATAAGGAAAGGCGCAGCTGACTCATATCGCCAAATCATATCGTTTCCTCGCGGTCCGGTAGCAAATGCTTTGCGGCCCGGTGGTTGGGGACCGCAGTTCTACACTATCCACAACACCACCATCTTGCAGTTCATCCGCAAACTTACTAACTCCCCACCCCCCCATTTTCTCATCATTTATGAAATTTGTAAAAATCTTGTCATCTATAAAAATCACAAAGAGAGGAGTCCCAGAACAGAGGCCTGCGGAACACCTTTATTCATGGACCTCCAGACAGAACATGCTCCATCTATTACCACCCTCTACCTTCTTTGGGCAAGCCAATTCTGAATCAAAGCAGCCAGGTTTCCCTGAATACCATGCCTCCTAGTTTACTGAATGAACTGACCATGGGGAACAACAGGGAGGAGGCCTGGTATGGAAATACCAATACACAGGATTAGAAAAGTCTACAAAAGGTGGTGGACACAGCCCAGTCTATCACAGACAAAGCCCTCCCCATCACTGTGCACATTTATAAGCAGAAGAAAGCAGCATTCATCATCAACTGCCCCCATGCAACTCCTTCAGAATGACCATCGGTCAGGAGGTGTAGGTGCCCGAGGTCCCACACCACCAGGTTCAGGAACAGTTTTTGCCCTACAACCATCAGATTCCCGAAACAGCAAGGATAATGTCACACACCTCAATGCTGAACTGACTCCACAACCAATTAGACTGACTCTAGAACTCATGTTCACAGTATTATTTACTTTTTTAATATCTGAACGATTTGTTTTCTTTTGCACATTGGCTGTTTGCCAGGCTTTGTAATTTATAGCTTTTAATAAATTCTATTCTGCTTCTTTATTTTCTGGTAAATGCCTGCAAGAAAATGAATCTCAAGGTGACATATACGTACTTCAGTAATAAATTTACTTTGAACCTTGTCAAACATCTGACTAAAACACCACATTCACTATATCTTTATCAATTTGTTCTATCACTTCCTCAAATAATTCAATCAAGCTTGTGAGATACGTCCCGCCCTTCAAAGCCAACCTAACAATTCCTGATCTGACTATGCTTCTCCAAATGACTATAAATCCTGTCTCTAAGAATCCTCTCCAGTAGTTTGCCTTCCACTGATGCAAGGCTCATTGGTCTATGATGCCCAGGATTATCCTTATTACCTTTCTGGAACAAAGGAATAACATTTGCCACCCTCCAATCTTCTGGTACTATTCCTATGGCAAGTGAGAACGCACAGATCATTGACAAAGTGCAGCAATTTCTCCCCTCGCTTTCCGTAGTAACCTGGGATATATCCCATCCAACCTTGGGGCTCAACTATCCTTATGTTTTTCAAAAGTTCCAGCAGCTCCTCTTTCTTAATGTTAAACACTGGAACAGTATAAGTCCATCTGTTGTACGCTGTCTGCACAATCATCAAGATCCCTCTCACTGGTAAATACTGAATATTCTTTAAGGACCTCTCCTACCTACTTCGACACTAGGCACGTGTTTCCTCTTTTATCCCTGATCGGTCCAACCCTCACTCTTATCATCCTCCTGTTTTTTCCCCCACATGTGTAGAACACATTGAGGTTTTCCTTCACCCTACTTGCCTTCTCTTGTCTCCTTCTAGCTCTCTTCAATCCATTCTCAAGTTCCTTCCTGGCTATCTTGTAGTGCTCTGGAGCCCTTGCTTCCTAATTATTGATCTCTGTCTTGAATGGCCTGTCACTCATGCACCTACTCTATCAAGCCACATCAAAATTTTTCACTAACGTATTCTCTCTTCAAAGCTCCAGAGAAAAGGGCAAGTCAGATTAACTTCTCCTCTTGATACAATATCATCCCCAGCATCTCAGTCTTTTGTATCATTAGATTACTCACTCTGTCTTATGTGTATCCTTCCAAGTAGTAAGACCAGACCTGAACATATTATTCCAGATACAATGTCACGAGGGTCCTATACTCAGATTAATTTATCGTACATACAATGAAGCATACAGTGAAATGCAATACTTGCATTAACAACTAATACATCTTATTGATGTGCTGGGGACAGCCCACAGCTGTCACCACACACACTGCACCAACATCACATACCCAAAATGTTAATGAGAACAACAAAAGCAACAACAGCAACAAAACAAAAACAGCCCCTTTCCTTCCTCCCAAACACCCACTCACTCACACAGACAGACCTCCAGCCTCTGGAGTCCTTGGCTCTGACTCTCAGGCATCAGGCCCCTGACCTTTGAATGCATTGACCCAGGGGATTTCATACTTGTCGAGTTTGGTCTTTGACCCTCAGGCCTCAAATTCTAGATTGCTGACTTTGGCCTTCTACCTCCAGTATCAATCCCAGGATTGCCAATCATGGACTTTGAACTCCAGGCCTCTAGATCCGGATTTGCATAGACTTCTAACCCAGAATTCGCTGACTCCTACAGTGGAGGATGGGAATGTTGGTGTCTACCAACCCTCATGTCTCCTGCCCACAAGGACATCCGGGCTCAGGACTCACTGACCTAGAGGGACCTGCTGACCGGAGATCCATCCAACATGGATGACTGGCCTGCCGCAGAGCACTCCGGCACCTTCCCCCTGACACTTCATTTACTCCCCCTGACCTCTAACTTCCTTCATCCTCATCCCAAAACCCTAGCCTGTACCCCCAACTCCCTACACTGCCCTCAAAACTATCCCTATGAATCTAAAAACACAACTATGTCAAAGCAATGATCTCAACAGACATTGTAGCTCGGCACCATCTTAACCGAAAGTCAGCAGGTTAGACAGCATCAATGGAGGGAAACAAACAGTTGGCTCATCAGGCTGAGACTCTCCAAATAAACCTCATCAACTGGTTCTCTCTTAGTTATTGTTAGAGTCAAAATTGCAAAATGCTCCGGCAAATTTGTAATTTGTAGAACATGATTTCCCATTCCAATAAGAACTCTCCAAGTACTGTATCCTGCTACCATCGCAGATTAGTGCATTTCCCCTTCCAATATGAAAGTTAACTGTTTTCCTCTTCTTCCCTTAAATTCTGGGACGAATTTGACATATTCCTATTGTGGGGATTACTCTCAGATCAAACATCTCCATTGACATTTCTTTTAAGACCTTGGAATGCAGTTCATCAGGTCCTGGAGACTTATTTGTTTTCGGTCCCATTAACTTCAATATTAATTTTTCTCTACTAGTGCTGATTTCTTTTAACCTCATTCAATCAGATATGATCTTCTCCATTATTTACAAGAGTTTTTTTAAAATTCTTCTTTCATGAATACTGAAACAATATTTTTGTTTAACTTCTCTGCCTTTTTGTAAGCTAAATGCCACAATTTCCATGTTAAACCTAGCATTTCCAATAAGAATTGACCCAATTTCTAACCAGAGTAAAACTAAATTATTATTATGGTCGAGGCACAGTACCTTACAATTGAAAAAGCAATGCCACTTCCAAAAAAATGAAACCCATTTTTACCAACAGACATATTTCTATGACAACAAGGCTTAGGCTACTAAAATGTTACATCTGGTCAATCTTGCTGTATGCTTCCGAAACATGGACTATAACACCAGAACTCCAAAGAAACTTAGAAGCAACAGAAATGTGGTTTCTTAGAAGAATGCTGAAAATATCATATAGAGATAGGGTAACTATTGAGACAGTACTCCAATGTGCCCATACAAAAAGATCTTTAAGGAGAATATTAAATGAGAGGAAACTTAAATTCCTGGGCCATGTCATCAGAAAGGGAGAAATAGAATGCCTTGCATTAGAAGGCAGTATGCCTGGGAAACATGGAAGAGGAAGGCAAAGGAGAAAATATATGGACACTGTGAAAGAACTAACAGATCTAAGTGTGCGAGATATCATTGACGCTGCATAGGATTGTTCGATGTGGAGAGCCATGGTCGCCCAAGCGTGCAATGCGCAAGGTACATGAAGAAGAAGAAGAAGACCTTACCTAACAAGGTAGCAATCAGTGTAGAGTCTATCCCATCAATGGGTTCACAGATTCGAGCCACAACTGGGTGCACTTGCTGGGAAAGGTAGTATTGTGTGTCAATGGTCAAGTTTTCCTGCTTCTGCAGTTGCTCAGGTGCGTAGGCTCGCTGGCTGGCACTGAGATTTGAGCCGTCCTAAAGAAATAAATCGTTAGCATTCATCACCTGGGCTAACATTGGCTTCAACCTGTTTTGGTAAAGAATAACTTGGTTGATGGTCTCTCCATTTCTTACTTGACAAATGATGTAAGAGACTGTGTCCCCAGCTTTAACTCTGCGTCCACCCTGGGAATTTATCCACATGGCAACATGGACATGAGGCAGACTTTTCTTATCCGGGTAATCTTGGGGATCCTTGGTCAAAGCCTAAGGTAGTAAAGAAAACACAAGTAAAAATAACAATTTTAAATGATTCAAACAATAATGTCCATGAAAAGGAGTAAGTAGTATGTCCACACCAACCAAGTTCCAAATATATAAAATCCAAAATTGCACTTCAGTTACTCATTCTCTCATCTTATGTGCTTTGACAATGCCAGATTGAGTAAATTTATCTTATCCTGCTTTTCTGACTAACTTTGAATCGTGCTGCTAGCGCAATACTACTAAACCACAATGGCAGGGCTCTCCACGTCAATGTCACACTTAATAGTATTCAAGGGCACTTACATTCTTATTCAGGTGAGGCATTGAATACTGGCATTGCTAACCTTTCCTAATGTTATGTAATTTAAAAACAAGGTTTAGAATGGGCTCTCTGGAAATCTTTCACTCTGCTTCACCTATGCACAATCGGTGACAGGCCCCGATGAAGAGTCTCTGCCTGAAACATCAACTGTTTGTTCCTCTCCATAGATGCTGTTTGACTTGCTGAGTTCTCCAACATTTTGAGTGTGCTATTCTGGATTTGGAGCATTTGCTTTAGGTCAGTGACTTGGATGCCTTCTATATTCCATTGATGAAAATCTTTTTACCATCGTCTTTCACCAACAAATACTCCTCTCCACATAGACCATCAACCCCCAAGGATTTATCCATGGTGCCCTCTATATCCAGATTCTGTTGCCTAGCAACATAATCTAAAAATGTAAAGTTAGATTCTTTTCAGAGGCTACTGATACCCAACTCCCTGTCAACTCTACACTACCTCAAACCTTTCCAGTCCACAATTAGAGCTGGCTTTTCTCTAGCTTCCTCTATTCCTGTCAAATCCATCCCTATTTTATGCCTCACCAGCCCAAAACTTTTCTTCTGAATTATGGCCTTTGGTCTGTTGATGGTTGTGCTTTCAGCTGCCCAGGCCTATCTACTTGATCTAAATGATAGTCAGTGCTGTTGGACAGAATTTTCCATACAAAAGTTACTTTGCACTTTAGCTGACATCAATTTATTTATTAATAAACATGGATGATAGACATTCAGAAGGATGAAGATGAAGGCAAGAAATACTGTAGGGGAGTTAAGTATTAGCTCTTTCTTCCCAAGGGTGTACTGTGCGCTGCTTTTAAGTTTAGGCTGTATAACATCCTGCTGAAGATACCTGATGGGTAACATCTGTGTGAAATCGCTGTCAGCAAGCTACAAAACACTAGTTTCACAAGTTTTTATTCTAAAATCACAGCTGAAGCTATTTTATTAAAAACAAGCTATATTTAACCTCCCTGCAGACTCAGTGTAAGTGTTGCCCATTTTCCGATGAACCCTCCCCATCAACTCAATAATTTAAACCACAGTCTGTTAATCATAGATTGCCGTTGCAGACTTGTACACTTGCAGACTTTCAGCAGAATCAAGGTTAGTATCGCTTTAGTGGTGTAGCCCAACTACAAATTGTTTTCATTTGACACAAAGTGCCACGAGCAGAGCTACAGACTGACCAGAAATACCTTAAGATATCAAAACACACACAAGAGAACTAGAAGCACATAAAAAGATGTCATTGCATCTGCAGGAAACTAATGATTGATCTATCGGGAGACCGAGAAGTTAGAACACTGGTACACAGAAGCAACTCTGGCTCCAGTCAGTCTCATCAACTTCGTAATAAAAGATGACTTGTTGAAGAACTTTAGAAAGATTATATTTTTACAAAGACTGAATCAATGACTCTGTCAACTACTGGATACAGGAGGATTTCTTCACAAGATGTCCCGGGACAGGGGACATAGTTTGAAAATAAGGTTTAGGTTATTTAGGACTGAGATGAAGATAACTTTCTTAATTTCAAAAGCGAGGAACCTATGGAATTCTCAACTTCAACATGCTGTTGAAGCTCAGTCACATACATGTTCATTGAGAGATTGACAGATTTCTGAACACTAAGAGAATCAAGAAATAAAGGGTTAAAGCTGAAACCACAGCAATGATCTCATCAGTTATGATCACAATGAATAGAGGAACAAGCTTTAAGGATTGATCGTAGACATCAGGGATTGCTGTGTACTTTGCTTCATGGAAACATAGCTCACCCCCAGCATTTCAGATGCAGCACTTTAGCCCGATGGCTTCACTATTCTCTGCAAAGACAGGAGAGCTCAGTCTTTCAAAGGTAGAAGAGATGAAGTATCCTTTATGATTAAGTTATCATGGTGCATAGACATTGTAGTTCTGTCTAAATCCTGCTCACCCGACCTAAAACATCTAACAGTCAAACGAGTCTATTTTATCTGCTGAGGGGGTTTTCCACCACTATCTTGGCAGCCAATGTCTGGAAGGCACTGGAGCTGAGCACCATGATTAACAGACATGAAACAGTACACTCTTATCATTGCAGGGGATTTCAACAAGGCTAGCTTAAAGTATCTGAACAACTACCATAAATATTAATTAATTAATAGGCATCCGTTAGTCTCATGAGACCATGGATTTGCACCTTGTAAACTTTCCAGGGCGCAGGCCTGGGCAAGGTTGTATGGAAGACCAGCAGTTGCCCATGCTGCAAGTCTCCCCTCTCCACACCACTGATGTTGTCCAAGGGAAGGGCCTTATCATAAACATTATTAGCTATGCAACCACTTGATCACTGTTATATCATCAGAAATGCTTACCGTGCCATCCCACACCCACACTCCGGAAAGTCCGATCACCTGGCTGCACTTCTACTCCTGGCGTATAGGCAGAGACTACAGACTGCAGCACCAGTGGTGAGCATCAAGGTAGCAAGGTCAAGAGAGGTAGAGGAGTGCTTACAGGACTGCTTTGAATCGGGAGGACTGAACAATATTCAGGTACTCATCTTTGAATCTAAATGAATACACCACAGTTATCACCAACTTCATGAAGACCTGTGTGTGTGAGTGTGTGCATTCGAGAACACAATGACATATCCAAACCAAAAGCTGTGAATAAACTAGGAGATTTGTAGTCTGCTGAGGGCTAGATCTGTGGCATTCAAGACCAGTTATCCAGACCTATACAGTCATCCAGGTACAACCTATGGAAGGCCATTTAAGGGCGAAAAAACAATTCAATTAAAGTTAAGAGAATCGGATGCATGCCAGCTCTATCAGGGTTTGCAGGTCATTATGTCCAACGAAGTGTAACCTAACATCATGAATGGAAGTAACGTTTCACTCGCAGGTGAACTCAATGCCTTTTATGCAGGCTTTGAAAGGCAGAATAAAACTATACTTATGCAAATCTCTGCAGCTGTGATCTCTGTCTCAAAGGTGTGACCTCTCAAGGCATCAAACCCTGATGGTGTACCTGGAAGAGCATTGAAAACCTGTGCCAACCAATTGGTGGGAGTGTTCAAGGACATCTTCAAACTCTCAATGCTGCAGCTGGAGGTTCCCACTTGCTTCAAAAAAGATGACAATCATACCAGTGCCCAAGAACAGGGTGAGCTGCCTCAATGACTATCACCCATTTGCATCTACTGCGATGGAGTGCTTTGAGAGGTTGGTTATGGCCCAAATCAACTCCTGCCTAAGGACCTGGACTTGGACCTGCTGCAATTTGCCTATAAGCACAATAGGTCTACAGCAGATACAACCTCACTGGTTCTGCCGGCCTTGGATCACCTGGACAATATCAATGCCTATGTCAGTTTGCAGCTTATTGATTACATCTCAGTGTTCCACACCATCATACCCTCAGTTCTAATCAGCAAGCTCCAAAACCTGGGCGTCTGTACCTCCCTCTGCAACTGGATCCTTGACTTCCTCACCAGGAGACCACAGTCAGTGCAGATCAGAAATAATATCTCCACCTTGCTGACAATCAACACTGGCACGCCTCAAGGATGCCCACACTGATCTACTCTCTCTACATTAACAACTGTACAGCTAAGCACAGCTCAAACACATCTACAGGTTTGGTGATGACATGACTATTGTGGCAGAATTTCTGATGGTGAAGAGGTGGTGTACAGGAGCGAGATAGATCAGCCGGTTGAGTGGTGTCATAATAGCAACTTTGTGCTCAACATCAGTAAGAGCAAGGAATTGATTGTGTACTTCATGAAGGGGAAGTCAAGAGAACACACTCCAGTCCTCATTGAGGGAAAGGGTGAGCAGTTTCCAAGTTTCTGGGTGTAACATCTCTAAAGATCTAACCTGGGCCCGACATATTGATGCAATTACAAAGAAGGCATGACAGGAGTATATTTCATTAGGAGTTTGAGGAGACTGGTATGTCACCAAAGACTCTTGCAAATTTCTTTTGGAGAGGATTCTAATAGGTTGCATCACCATTTAGTATGGAGAGGCTACTGCAAAGGGTCAGAAAAGCTGCATAAAGTTATAAACTCAGCCAGCTCCATCCTGGGCTCTAGCCTCCCCAGCATTGAGGATACCTTCAAAAGGCGATGCCTCAGATGGGATCCTCATCACCAGGGTTGGTCCCATCAAGAGGCTACAGAAGCCTGAAGACACATTCAACGTTTCAGGAACAGCTTCCTCCTCTCTGCCATCAGATTTCTGAATGGACAATCAACCCATGAACCACACCTCACTATTTGTTTTGCTCTCTTTTTGCCCTGCTTATTTAATTTATTTTACATATATGTATTGTAATTTATAGCTTTTTATTATGTACTGCTGCCACAAAACAACAAACTTCACAACATAAGCCAGTGATATTTAATCTGATTCAGGTATTTCTTTGAAGCCGGAACCCCAAGCTGAAATTTGAAGTACAAGGTATGAATTTAACAATATGGATTTATACAAATATTGAAGTATGTAGTTGCTTTATTGGTTCCTTAAGTTTGTTATAACCAAGGATGGTAATGGGGACAAGCTCCCCTGCCGATTAAATGCTCCCAATGGTGTGCACCTCAAGTAGCCTCTGACAACCAAGTCCAGCTCCTGGCCTGTAGGGGCACAGGCAGGTTACCGGAGCCTTAAAACCAGTTGCTTCAGGCAGATGGGGCTCGTCAGCCATGGTTGGCAGCTCATCTAGGAGAAGGAAAACTGATCTCAAACCTCTGCTGCCTTGTGGCTATACCCAGTCATAGGGAAGGCTTTGGGATTAAACCCCGAGGGAAAAATCCAGATTTGGAGTCCCTAAGGCAGTCCTACATTCAGTTCAACATTGACTGGCAACTCCTGTGATGCTTCTGGTACCAAATTGTATCAGTCTCTACCATTCCTTTGGGGTCATCAGTTGCGTAGAGACGGGGAGCTTGGTACATGGGCAACAGCTTGCTCTCCATATCGTACTGCCCAGACTTGCGCATCTAGACAGCTAGAACGCAATATCCATTGTCAACTCTGACCAACAGAGACCCTCAGTTGTTTTATTTAAAGACAAATCATTATAGAAATGCTGGCAAAATAATTACGATTTTCCAAAATTTTATCAATAGTGCCTTTTTCCACAAAAGTAAGCATCCTTGAACTTTATTTACAATGTAAGTGTGTCCCTCACCTGAATGGTAACTATTCCAAACAAACCTATACTGAAAATGCCATTTTGAGAGCAAGAGTTAGCCAAAATAAACATTTCTACAAACAAGTATTAAATGATGGTCTAAATATTATACAAAATTGTTATCAGCATTTTACGAAGCTCTTCAAAAATGAAATAACATCCCAGTCCAACATTCTTCATTTAGCAAGGAATTATTTACTCATTTGTTAAAATCAATATTATCATTATCGGCACATGCTGTAAACAATTGATTCAATGCCTGCCATTCACTCTGTTAAAATAATATTTTTTTCCCCTTGAGACATTGTAAGTGTTGCTTACTTCGATGTACTCGTGTTATTTTTGAATAATATAATAATAATAAGATTTGAAAAGGAAAAAAGTATTGATAAGGACAACCTTCGATGAAACATGGTGAAGTTACATTTGAACAAGCTAATTTCGAGCTGATATGTCAGATAAGAACAACATTCTGGGATGCTGGCAAAGGAAAAGGAAAGCTAGTCATATAGCATTGAAACATGCCCTTTTTAACTCAAACTGTAAACTTAAATGAACACATCCTGATTTTCTTTTTGAGGTCACTATCTAAAATATTTAAGATCCTTTCCTACCTGATAAGCTTTGAATTACTGCAGAGAAGCAGCCGATGTCTCTGAAATATACTGGGCAACATACACCTTACCTTTCTCCATCCAACATGTCCATATCTTTGATCACATAGCAACTATGTGATGAGAAACACTTAAAAGAAATAGCTGCTACATTGCACTTGCTGCTTTATCACCATCAAAAGAGGGGGAGACTTCCGGTAGAGCTCATGGAGTGAAATCGTGTTCTTGACTCGCTCCATTACCACTGAGCTTTATCCTATGATCAGCTACATTTAAGCTAACTTTTAAGGCTCCGACTTTTACAATACCTTGCAGCAGATTGCTATTATATATTTGGATGCCTTTAAGGTCCACTATGTCTAAGGACGGGAAAGACGGCAAACCTCTGGTTAGACCAAAAGTTACCGACCCCCCCTCCGATTGAACCAGCAGTAACTATGCAAGCTATATCGGATCTGATTCGTGTGGAAATTTCATCTAAACTGCAGAAAATCATCGATGAAACTGATAAAATGAAAACATCTATCACGGAACATCAGACTAGTATATCTAATCTCCAAGTATCCACGCAACAGAATGAACTCAAGATGGGGAAAATTGAGGAAACAATTACTACAATGAAGAAAAAACTTGACTTTCTGACCTTTAAAAATTCTGACTTAGAATGCAGAATACGTCAGTAGAATATAAGGATTATTGGTCTTCGTGAAGCTGCTGAATCTGATGACCCTGTAAAGTTTTTCTCTCAACTTTTAAAAGATTCATTTCCCACCTTATTTCCTGATCAACCACCACTATTGGATCGGGCTCACAGAGTCCCATTACATTCGTTTAAGTCAGATAAACCTCGGCATGTTATTTTACGATTTCATTATTTTCAAGACAAGGAGAAGCTGCTTCACTTTGCTCGACCTAAAGGTTACATTGATTTCTCGGATCTCCGCTTTCCATTGGTGGAGGATTTTAGTAAACAGGTTCATGATCATCGTGTCCGTTACAGATCTGTGATGTCGGAATTCTACAAGATGGATTTAAAACCAGTGTTGCTTTATCCCGCACGTTTGAGGATTCGATTGTCTGATGGGTCTTCCCGTTTTTTCGACTCTCCGTCGGAAGCCCAGAGTTACCTGGATCAACATTTGCCTTCAACATCCTAATCGCACTATTAAATCATCTCTATTTGATCAGAGGCAGTTAATCTGTTGGGTTTAATTTTTTTTCTTTTGCTTTATATGAGGGCAGAAATGTTTTTTTTCGGTTTAATTAATATGGTTGCCAAACTTTTTTTTTTAACTGTGTCGTTCCTTTCTTCTTCCCTGGGGATTCTGGGTGGCCGTTCCCACAGCATCATTTTACGCACATCCCTGGAGGCCTTAATCTTTGTGGTTTTCAAACGTACTTTTTGTAGTTTTCTTGGCTAGTCTATGCTGATATTTCATTTTCTTGTTTAATTATATGGTCTCTTGTAGGTTAACAGTTTTCTTCATATGTACCTGTTTTTTCTTTGTATTATATCGTTTTCGTTTTAATTGGTGTACTTTTTTTTACTCCTTTACCGTTTTATAACTTTAGCTGATCTTTTTATATATACACTTTTTTTTAGTGAGCGTCTATCGGAAGTCATGGGGGTAGATCTAGTGCTTGCTTCTTTCTGGCTAGTCTATCTTAGATTTAGCTTTGGGGTCACAGGGCGGAGGGGTGGGGGGGGCTTCACTTTTTAGTTTTTCTTTCTTCTTGGGCTACTTATATTATTGAAGTATTTGTCGCATTCTCTTTCCCGTTATCTCTTGTTTATTCTGTTCCCTTTCCGGGTTCGTGGGTCGAACCTATTGTCAATTCTCCTCTATTTGAGGGTTGACTTTAGGGATTATGGAGTCTACTATTAATTTTGTCTCTTGGAATACTAACGGTCTTAATCATCCAATAAAAAGGAAAAAAATCTTTAAAGTATTCCGGAGACTTAAAGCACATATTCTATTTTTACAAGCGACCCATGTGTGGGGGGGGTGGGGGGGGGGGTAGATTACGTTTTTTTAAACTCTGGAAGGATCAACACTTTCATTCGAATTCCAATGCCAAAATTCGAGGAGTTTCTATTTTTATAGATCCCTCAATCACTTTTGTGCAACACAATATTATTTCTGATCCGAATGGTAGATTTCTATTGGTTAGTGGTTTACTCTTTAATAAAAAGGTAGTTTTGGTTAATGTCTATGCTCCTAACCCGGACTGTCCGGAATTTTATAAATCACTATTTAATTTGTTCCCGAATTTGAATGAGTTTTCACTAATTTGGGGCGGAGATCTTAGTACTTGTTTATCCCCATTATTGGACCGTTCAGCTCCTTTACGGAGTCTACCCAATAAATCTGCAACCTTGATTAACTCATTTCTCTCAGATTCCGGGTCGACGGACATTTAGCCTTTTTGCATCCTCAGGAAAAAGACTTCTCTTTTTTTTCACATGTTCATCATTCCTATTCAAGAATTGATTTTTTTTAATTGACTCTCGTCTTATTTCTTCAGTGGTTAAATGTGAATATGACTCTATAACCATTTCGGATCATGCTCCACTTAAGCTTTCTATGAAAATATTGGCCAATACTCAAAATAATAGACAATGGTGATTTAATTCGCTGTTGCTTCAGGACTTGGATTTTGTTAACTTTATGAATGAACAGATTGATCTCCTTTTTACAATTAACTGTACAGAGAATATATCCATGAACACCCTTTGGGATACTTTTAAAGCTTATATTCGTGGCCAGATCATCTCGTACTCTGCTGCTTTGAGGAAAAGGTTGGAGGAGGAGGAGCTGGTTCTTGTGGACAAGGTTAAGGAAATTGATAAGAAATATGCTACAGCTCCCTCTGAGAAGTTGTATAAACAAAGAACTGAACTTCAAATGGAACACAGTTTATTACTTTCGTCCTCTATTGCAAATCAATTAATGAAAACAAGAAGCGAATTTTATATACATAGTGACAAAGTTGGTAAGCTGTTGGCCAATCAGTTGAAGACTAACTCTACTAAATTTCAAATTAACCAGATTTATAATCAAAAAGATCAACTAACATTTGATCAAGCTGAGATTAATCAATCCTTTTTTGAGTTTTATTCCTCCTTATATCAATCAGAGTCTCCACGAGATTCTAAACATATGTATGACTTTTTAGATAACCGAGATTTCCCTAAGATTTCACATGATATATCTTCCATGTTAGACATTTCCTTTACCACTGATGAGATTAAGAATGTTATTTTTTCTATGAACCCGGGGAAAGCTCCTGGTCCTGATGGGTTCACCGTGGAATTTTATAAATTTTTTGCATCCTCATTAATCCCTTGGCTATTCAGGGTTCTGGTGGCCTCATTAAAACTTGGTAAACTACCCGAATCCTTTTATAGAGCATTGATCTCTGTAATATTAAAGAAGGATAAAGACCCTGCTCAATGTGCATCTTATAGACCAACATCCTTGTTAAATGTTGACTCTAAAATTTTTTCTAAATTATTAGCAAACAGACTAGAAAAAGCACTTCCTTCTATTATCTCGGAAGACCAAATGGGTTTTATTAAAAATCGTTATTCTTTTTATAATATTCGTACACTTTTAAACATTGTCTATACCCCGTCACAAAAAGATCCTGAATGCGTCATTTCCCTAGTCGCTGAAAAAGCCTTTGACAGGGTTGAATGGCCTTACTTATTTAAGGTGCTTGAAATGTTTAACTTCAGCCTGAAATTTATATCCTGGATCAAATTGTTATATCATTTTCCTATGGCCTCAGTTTGTACTAACTCTTTAAATTCACCCTTTTTTCCTCTTTTTCGAGGTACCAGACAAGGTTGTCCTCTAGTCCTTTATTATTTGATATTGCATTAGAACCTCTTGCAGTTGCTATTCGAGAATCTCCAAATATTATTGTTATAACTCCTGGTTTAAAGTCTCATAAAGTATCACTTTATGCTGATGACTTACTTTTATATATTTCTAATCCTCAAAAATCTATTCCTGCAGCTTTAGATTTATTAGCACAATTTAGTCTTTTTTCAGGTTATAAATTAAATCTCAATAAGAGTGAACTTTTCCCGATTAATAAGCAAGTTCCCTTATATCAGAACCTCCCGTTTAAATTGCTTAATAATCATTTTTCATATCTTGGGATTAAAATTACCTGTAAACATAAGGATTTATTTAAGACTAATTTCCTATCCTTAACTGACCACATTACACAACTTTCATTTAAATGGTCTCCACTTTATTTAACTTTGATTGGTCGTATTAATGCTGTTAAGATGTTTATTCTGCCAAAATTTTTATATATATTTCAGGCATTACTGATTTTTGTTCCAAAATCCTTTTTTGACAAAGTTGACTCTAAAATTTCTTCATTTATTTGGCAAGATAAAAACCCGAGACTGGGTAGAATACATCTACAGAAAGCTAAGAGAAATGGAGGTTTGGCATTACCTAATTTTAGATCCTATTATTGGGCAATTAATATTCCACACATGAAATTTTGGTTACTTGACCAAGGTACACTATCCATTCCTAAATGGGTAGTATTGGAATTACAATCTGCTCAAGGTTATGCACTTGGCTCCATTTTAGGTTCTTCTCTTCCTTTTGATTTGAAACGCCATAAACAGGTTTGTAACCCGATAGTTAAACATACCTTACGCATTTGGTTTCAATTCCGTAAATTTTTCGATCTTAATCAGTTTGGGCTAGCGATTCCTATTTTAGGCAACATATTCTTTCCCCCCTCTTCTACGGACCATGCCTTTCAAATTTGTAAGACCAATGGTATATCATGGTTTTTGGATTTATTTTTAGATGGCTCCCTTATGTCTTTTGAACAATTACCTAACAAATATAACTTACCAAGAATACATTTTTTTTAGATATCTCCAAGTTAGAAATTTCCTAAGTACCATACTTTCTTCCTTTCCGGCGTTACCCTCTACATATATTTTAGATACTACAATTAACCTTAACTCATGTCAGAAAGGTGTAACGGCTATTATTTATAATACTATCATGAAACTTAGAATAGCTCCATTCGATAAGATTAGGTCAGATTGGGAAAAGGAATTGGGCTTCACTATTTTGGCGGATGACTGGGCGCATATTTTACAACTAGGCAATACTTCCTCTATCTGTTCCAAACATTCCCTAATTCAATTTAAAGTTGTTCATACAGCACATATGTCTAAAGATAAATTAGCTCGTTTTTATTCTCATATTAACCCTCTTTGTGACAGATGTCATGGGGAGATAGCTTCCTTAACTCATATGTTTTGGTCCTGTCTTACTTTGGAAACTTTTTGGAAAGACATTTTTAATATTATCTCAAAGGTATTGAATACAGATATTTCTCCCCATCCTATTACTGCTATCTTTGGATTACCTAAAACTTCCAGTAATCTTTCCCCTTCAGCCCGTAGAATGATTGCATTTCTTACTTTAATGGTGAAAAATTGTATTTTACAACACTGGAAGGAGATTAATGCCCCAACTACATTTTTTTGGTTGAAAAAATCAGAAGTAATCTTTATGATACTTCAGTTAAATTTGAACAGACCTGGAGATCTTTTATTCAACATTTTCATTTAATGTAACTTTTTTTCTCTCTTTGACCATATTTACATTCCCTTCTTGGTTTTTAACTGTTTTTAATGGAGGTCGGGTTTGAGGACGTGATCATTTTAAGTTGTTTAAGTCTACTTGATACCTAGTTAGCTCATTGCTTTGCTTTTTAGGTTAGTTGCACGGTGGGGTTTTTTTTGGGGTCCTTTTTTGGGTTTTTTCTTCTCTTTATTGATATATATGGAAAATTAGTATACTATTATATTATCTTGTTATTTTATAACTAAACTGCACTGTTTGTACTACTTTTTTTTGTGTATTAATATCTTTTGTAAGTTTATGTCGCAAGTGTATTAGTTTCTACATGTTTTACCTTTGTGTACTAATTCAATAAAAAGATTTGAAAAGAAAGAAAGAACAAAAGAGGGAGGAAGAGTTCAGAAATATTAATATAGCAATGCTAACTGGACCGACATCAAGTTGGCTTTTTCCTTTCCAGTCAGAACATACAAGGAAAGGCTGAATTGCTCCTTCCCATGACATCATATTCTATTAAAATCAAATATAGAGAATCATTTGATGTTTGTGAACTCAGTTGTTTTCATATGGTTGGATCCTAATATCCCAACCATGCAGAATTGTTGAATACTCTTACAAGCCACATTCATTCATTAGAAAGCTTAAGAGGAAACCTACCTTGTTAATTTCAAAGCATTTCTGAGGAACACTGCCATTCATAGTACTCTCCTGGATTTCAGTTAGTCTCTTCTGGATATTCTCTACAATTGCGTCACGTGGCTGATCAGAGAGTATTTGACTGATGACATAGCTTCAAAAAAGAAAGTAAATGAGAGCTAAAACACATTCTTTGAAAGAGTCAAAGCATTTCAGAGAGAAATATTTCTTTATCTAGTGATGGTTAACAAACAATCCATATACCGAGATAGCAAAACAAACTTTTCACAAAGTAATAATGGAATAATACTCGTAACTAAGTAAACCTTCCCCCAGCAATGAGAAGAGACAACTCTCTCCCTGAAAGCATTTTGGGTATAACCACATCTCAACAAATGCTGCAGTCCAAGAAAGCAGCTCTGCATCATATTCTCAAGGTCAACTGCGGACGGACAAATAAATGGTGGCTCAGCCTGAAAAGCCCATATCCACTGAATGAATATATTAAAAAAGTAGATAATTGGCCTTAGCAGTATTTTGCCAGAGGGATAAACGTTTGTGAGGTTATGTAGATGGAGGTGGAGTTACAATGGCACCTCCTTCATCTGCAACAGCTTAATTTCTACCTTTGATGTCTCTCTTTTTCCTTTTCAGGGTTCTGTTGAAGATCCTGACCTGGAGTGACACTCAGATCTCGGCTCTTTGCGGTGGTAAAACCCACTCCCAGGGGCTCAAAATCCCAAGGGCCTAGAAGACAAGTGCGCCCTTGCGGCCCTGTGGATGGGCTGATTCTATGCCAGTGCCACCAACTGAAGCGTGGCGGGAGAAAACAGAACATTGGGAGCAGTGGATCAGCTGTTGGGGGTTCTGTACTCAGTCAATTGGGCTCTCTCTCTCTCCGTCCCTTGGTGGTGGGGAAGAGTTTGCTGTCAGTTCTCCATTCAGAGAACTTCGAGAAAAATAAATGCTGTAACAGACTTTATTGTAAATCAGGGAGATGTTTTATTACATCTCCCCTCTCACTGTGAAAGGGGATGCACTGTTTCCCCTTTATTGGGGGAGTGAGGGGGGTAGAGGGGAGAGAAAGAAAGTCTGTGGTATGTTGAAATGTCAGGTGAACAATTAGTTTTTGTTGTACTGCAGATCATGGGTCTTCCTTGGGGGCTTTGTTATTGCTTGCTTTGTGGGTGGAGGGTGCTGATGTTTTTTTGAGAAAGTGGGTAGGGTGGTGGAAAGTCGTTGTTTTGCTGCTGCTGGAGCGTTGGGGGGATAGGGTGCTTTGGGGTTCTAACATTTTTACTGTCACTCATTCCTTAGGACACTTTTCTGCTTTTGTGGATGTCTGCGAAGAATAAAAATTTCAGGATGTATATTGTAAACATTTCTCTGATATTAAATAAAACTATTGAACTACTGAAGACAATTATTTTTATCCTCTTTAGACAGTACCTGGTAGGGTGTGGTGGGGGATAGGAACTGCAGAGAAATGGAAAACAAACAAGACTTAAATTTAATAGCCCCACAGAGAACAGCATCATGAAAGGTGCAGCATTATCACACAAGATTTAGAGCTGAAGTTTCTTGAATGCGGTTTAAACCCACACGTTCTGACTCAGAGATGAGAGCTTATTGTACATATACACTGAAGTTAGTACTCATCATTTCAAAAACGTGTTTTAAAAGCACACAAGAAAGGTATATTATTTAAAATCAGTTCCTTACTTTCCAGTTTCTTTCGCTAGGTCACACCAGTCTCGCCTAACAATATCCAGTCCTTTTAGCTCCTGCTTTGTGACGTAGCGTCCATCCACAGTGGGCTCTATGACAAGGGCCGCATATTTCTTCTTCTTCAGCAGCAGCAATGATTTAAACACACCATCAATGTCCAGCTCCAGGAGCTTGTACTGCTTATTTACTTCACTCTTGACCTGCCAAAGCAACAGCATGTTAGCTCATTTTCACACTGTCTCATTAGATCCACTTTAGCCTATACCCTAACCACAGACTGACTATAGTATGAACCTGACTTAGCTTTCCTCAGTGGCGATAATGATACTTATTACATTATTTTCAACCCATGGCAAAATAAGGTGGCGTTTAAACCCAGCTCAAATAAGTATGAAAACTGACATCTGACCAGGTAAACTAGTACATTCTCATTCCCTCATAAGCAACTTATCGTGCTTGTGAGGTAGAATGTAGGATTTTAAACACTTAAGCTGCACGTGCATCCTTTTAGCATCCAATTAATTAACTAAAAGCAGCTTCAAGTAAGGGATTTCATAATTTTGCTGAAGAAAAGTCCAGAATGTTAATCCTTCTACCTTGACCTCCTGGTGAGTTTATATACCACGAATCACCTGCAACCTCATTCATTCTCCAGAGTGAATCAAGGTACTGCTATTCTCGCTCTAAGAATGCGCCAAGTCCAAGCTAAATCCTGTTCTGCAGAACCAAATGATAATAGACAAAGGGGGATCTTAGTCTTGACATTAGATCAAAAGTCAACGTTTGATTGACTCTCCCAATTTTTAGCTCTGGCAGAGATCCCTCCATCAGTAAACTACCAGAAGACATCCTAGCTTTTCCCAGGCAAGAGCTCTCCTCTTAACCTGCCTGAAGAAAAGCTTCACCTTTGACATGCCAAAAAGTTCTCTTCCTTCTACTGGAGTAAAAGAACAGGCTGCAAGGTTTTTGATTCACATTTATGCGCCATTTAAATCTATCCTTTGTTCATACCACTGGACCCAGGCTTCTGTGGTCGAGAGAGTGGAACTGCCACACTGCAACGACTTTTCCACTTTAAAAACTCTCCTGCACAGGTTTCCTGCCATTGCCAGACACAATGAACAACCACCATACATTTATGCACTTATTTATTGAGACACAGCACAGAATAGGCTCTTCCAGCCCTTTGAACCACGTCGCCCAGCAATCCCCCGATTCAATCCTTGCCTAATCACAGGATAATTTACAATGACCAATTAAACTATCAATCTTTGGAACGTAGGAGAAAACTCACATGGTCACAGGAGAATGCATAAACTCTTTACAGGCAGCAGCAGGAATTGAACCCTGGTCATGGGTACTGTAAAGTGTTGTGCTGACCACTGCGCTACTGTGCTGCCCCAAATCTATCATACGAAATCTATCTTTTGCCAGAGTGCAATGTGTTTATGGTTGTCTGTGTTTATATTCACGCTGCTGCTTGGTGTTTGGGGTAGCGGTCACAGAAACAGCTCCATAAAGCCACTTCAATAGTTCGTCACTTTTTGCAAACCTGGCTATATATTGTTGATTTTTCAGTTCAGTAATTAGAAGTAGGTACTTAGGCAGATATTTAACATAAAACGCAAAGAACACAAGGGTCCAATTAGCAGAACCAGCTACAGTTTGAATCATGGCTGTTACCTGTTACCTGCAAGCAAAATCTATCAATACTTCACTTTAGCAAGCTTCTGGCAGAATATGAAGATATAACTGAAAGAAACATATCAGGCTGATGAAACTTAAAGGGTGTTTGTGATTGCATCTCCAGAAAATCTGATCATGAATGCAAATTTCCAGGTAGTTAGCTTAAGTAGAACATTTTCTTTATTTTAATTGCTAATTAAAAAAAAAAATTCCAGTTTCCCTTTAAATTTTCAACAACCAACCACCGACTATTTCCATCAAAACAATATTGTTAGGGTTGGCGGGGGTGAGGGAAAGGAGGTGAAAGTTGAACAAGATTGACCTTTCTTATAATCAATTTAACTCTGATTTACTGGGCATAGTTAAGAGTAACAGTGAATGATTGAACCAATAGCTCAGCCACAGAAGAAGAGCGAGATCAGACCATCCAAGTTCACAAACTGTTTGCACAATACAGAACATACTTGCCAGTATTGAATTCCTCATGGGAAGAAAAACATCTCAATTAAAAGCCACCTGGCTCTAACCAAATTGATTAGATTACAATTTTCATTGATAGTACCCAATTCAAGCAAGGGCCAATTGAAGTAAAATAAATCCTACTTCATTTGCATGTAGAGTTTACTGAAATTCAAATAAATGCTTCAGGAGTTGTCAATACTCTTATTGATAAATAAATCTCACTCATGTGACACATGATACTTTTATTTGAAATAAAATGGCACTGATATCTGATCAGTTACTGCAGCGCTTGAACTCTTCAGCATGATACGTCACCTTGTTTCCCAGTTTGAAGACTTCCTCCAGGTTTGTACTGTTAGTATTTATCATGATGGAATCAGTGTCTCCATAAATAACTTCAAGGTTCATCTAAAGCAAAAGAAAATGCCAGTTGTAACAACCAAGGAATTGTTTCTGCACAGATGCCGTTATGAGGAAGAGTCCAAGTTTTGGTCTTCCTCAGTTCAAATAATTTTGCAAAACCACAAATGAAAAGCAAATTAACTTTGTCAGTGAAAATCATGTCCGACCTGCCTTTTTACATGTGCTTAAATGAGAGTAGGGTTAAACTGCAAAGCTACCATCCAAGTATATTATCTATTTAGTCTTGTCATGGTTGTTTTGACCATATTGCTTGCAGATTAGCTGCAGAGCCCCATCATATATCTGCAATGACCATGCTACATGATAATATATAAACAGTAAATCATGTTGTGAGATCTCAAAGTGCAATAAATATACAGTAAATCCCTTTCTTTTCACTGCTTTAATTTGTCCATGCATATATAACTGCGAATACCAATAGATCTTAGTGTTGTGATTGAAGATTTACCTAAATAAAGAAACAACAGCGAAGTTCATAAAATTGGTTTGCCTTGTTTGAAAAAGACAATTTCTAGGGCTGCAACAGTCAGATCGTTAAGGCTTGTGAGCTGCCTGGTTTGTGTTCCATGTTCTCTATTAAATTTTCCAGTTATTATATGGGAACCAAGCAGAAGCTAACCAATTGATACAATAAATAGTGCTTTAGGAGATTTTGTATCTCATTTGAGTGGCCAATAAAGGATGAACAATAGAAACACCTTAAAAGGCAAACAGTGAGGGGTTGAAGGGAGCACAGCACAAATCATAACTAGCTAAAACACAAAGTTATCTTAAAGTCAGAGGTGCACGCTGCAAAATGATATCTCAGATCTTAAAAATGAATGCCTCAGGCAATGAAGGCAGCATAGCAAATACCTTCTTTGTTCCCCTATCCACCTGCGTTACCATTTTTCAGGAGCTACGAACTTGTACCTCAAGGTCCCCCTGTACACTAACACTGAGGTCCCTGCCATTTACAGTGTATGCCCTTTTACTATTGCCCACCCCAAATGCACTTATCTGGATTAAATTCCATCTACCACCACTGTACCCAACTTTGCAAATGAACAATGATGTATTTTTTCACTATTACTTCACCAATTTTGTGACATCACCAATCAGTCCACCTGCATTCTCCTCCAGATAATTTTCTTTTGAAACAAACAACAAATGTCCACCAATCACTGCACAGGCACACCACTGGTTACAGACTTAGAGGCAGAAAACCACCCACAACTGCCTCATATCACCAAGTCAATTATAGATCCAGTTTGCCAACACACCTTGGATCCTCTATGCCATCATTTCCTGAACTAGCCTACACCAAACAGAACTTGACAAAAGCCTTGCTATGGTCCACATAAACTAAATCTACTGCACTGCCTTCATCAAATTTCTTAGCTATTTCAAAAAAACACAGATTTGTGAAAAAGGATACCCTTTGACAAAACCACTTTAACTACTCCTAATTAGTCTCTACACTTTTAAGTGAACATAAGTCCTACCCCTTAGATTTTATTTCAATGATTTCCCAGGATTTTTGCAAGGCTCACTGGCCTGTAGATTGGCTTATTCCTTCTGCTCTTGTTGAATAAGGAACAACACTTACTATCTCCAGCTTTCTGGTACCTCACACATGGCAAATAAAGAGCACAATTCTCCACTATAGCTCCAACAATATCCTTCCTTACTTCCCATAGCATCACCATTGGGTAAATGATCAATCTAACAGATGCTTCGGTCTTTTGCAACTCTATTGCAAAAGTATATCTTTCAGATTAAAGAGCTCTCAATGCTTGAGTATATATTAATTTTGATATAACATGTGAAGCTACTGTTTTACATTCACCACTTGTGCTAAAGTGGTCTGACATTGCACTTAAAATGGAGCAAATTAATTAATACCTGTTTTTAAGATTAATGTCCAAATCACAAAATTCATACATTCATCGAATTAGCTCAGAAGCTTTAGTGGAAAAATGATTACTTCACATTCTTTAGAAATATATGAACTCATTTGACATGGGTGCAAGGAATTGTTTAACTTATAGACGTGGATCTAAGGAGTTTATTTTCTACCATCATACTAAACTCCTACACTGTAGACTCTTTGTGAGCCACACATATGGAGCAACAGGTTACCCATGGCAAAGATTTGTTAGTTATTCTAATAGCCTCACAACCTCCAATCTTGCCTTTCCTTCAGAGAAGAGACACAAGTTGAGCTGAATTTACATTCAGACCCCCACTTCCAACTGAACACTCACTTTTATTTCAATCACAGATACATCTGTCAATTGAAACCCTCAGCAGAATTAAATTGTACAGTTTCAGATTGTCTATTAGCATTAAGCAAATCCTGTTAGTGAAGATGTAAAGAGTGATGTTGACAGATGAGTTAATAAATAGGGAAGCAGAGCACATTACTGGAAATGGCAAATATGACAGGTCTGTCACGGTTCTGACCTTTTATTGCATAAATTTACATCACCCGTGAGTGAGTTAGAATTGCTGCACTTCCTTTGCTTTACAAGGAGGGCCGGCTTAAGAATTCCTACTCCTCCATAGCTAATTATAATATTTTCATTTTAAGACAGGACACATCCAACATCTACATTCTTCATCAAACAAATTTATTTCAAGAACCTGTTTAATCCAATTGCAGGTTCACTTAGACTATAAAAAGCCCATGACCTTTAATAACCTACATAGTTATTTGCGAGCTTTGTTCTTATTAGTCATAACAGTGTCATCCCCTTAAGCAGCTCTTCTGGCAACTTCTCTATCAAGAATTAGAGTGCAGCAAAGTAACTGTGCAGAATACATGCTGCAAACACAAAAGACAATATTCACTGTTCATTTCATGTATGGAGAAGTTGTTTCATATTGATTTTAATGGGGACAATATCAAAATAGTTTAATACCTCCCATTATTGCACATGCCACCCTCTGCTTCCCCATAAAACATGACATGAATAGTATAAAACTTTCGGAAAATGGATATTATGCACTTTCAATATATAGCCCCTTAAAGCTGCTGTTGGAACAGGAGAGCATTTCTGAGCAGGGCTTAATTTTTGGTTACACAAAATGAACCAAAAATTAAAACCATTGCAAAATTGCTGCTAATGGCATACAAAAGCAAAGTGGTAAACACAGCATTAGCACAAAGCACTCAAAGGAGGCAGCTCCTGAGGGAGAAGTGCTTCTATTCACAAGGTTCACATATGTGAGGAACAACACAATTTATCACACCCAACATATGAAAAACATTTCTTTAATTAACACAAATAACTTATTCCTGATTAAACTCTTGAATATGAATGAGATTTGCTGCTGTGAAGGAGCAGTTCCTGAAGTTGGCTGCTAATGTCTTTGCAGCTTAGCACCATTTTATACACTGATATGCATGAGGATAAATTACCTTCTGGACCATCTCCTTGGTGTGCATGAGAATCTGAAATAAAATAAAAGTTGCAGGTAAACAGGTGGCAATTATTGGTTAATGATCTACTTGTGTACTCCAAATACAAACACAAAAATATAAGATGCGCCTGCTGAATAATTCCTGTGGTTCTTTGAGACTGTGCAGTTACTCCATGACTTGCATTCAGTTTATAATAGGTCTCACCTACTAAATGGATGGCAAGGTGGAAATGTGTTTCTACCAAGGGAGGTGTGAGGCGCTCCTTCCCTCTGCTAGCCTGCAAATCACCCTTGGGCAAGGTGTAGCGCACGCTCAGCACCCTCCCCACAAATCAGGGTCACATTAAACCATGGGATCAGGTGGTGGATAGTCTTATGAGCAGCTGGTGCATATCACGAGTCCCAGTTACGCATGCACTGATGCCAGGCAGACAATTTCTGAAGAGTTTTGATAATGGCTGGGGTCATCCATCTTGAAAAGCCTCTGCCCAGAAGGCAACAGCAAGCTACTTCTGTAGAAAAGTTTGCCAAGACTAATCATTGTCAAAGAAAGACCATGATTGCCCATGTCATACAACACAGCACAAAGAACAAACAAACATCTACTGGACTGCACTCATTCCATCACCATGTTCTCCCATTTCATTAGCACTGAAAACCCATCTATCTCAAACTTACTCAACAATGACTCTGACATAGAGTTCCAAAGATTTGCAATCCTGTGCACAAAGTTCTTTTTACTCAACTCCATCTTAGGTGATTGACCTTGAGACTGTACTCCCCAGATCCTATATTTAACCTGGTCTGCAGTGATATTGGTTAGGAGGCAACCATGACATAAAACCAAGAGGTGGGTGGGGATGGTTCATAGGAGTAAAAAGGAAAAAGCAAACTCATAGCCTTACCTCCTGAGCAGTGCTAGAAAGCACATATAGTATAACGTTCGATACAATGGAAAGGCAACTCAGCCACTTCCAATAACTTTGCTACAGTAAAATATTTAAAGAACATAACAAAGGCAAGGAAATGTGAAAATGATGTTAATGGCGACAAGAATATGATAAGACACAAGAAATTAAAAGCACCTTTTGTTCAGTTTCGTTTAAAGGACAGATTTGGATTCACCCAGTCACAACTTCCAAGAGCGGTCTCATTTTTCACCCACACTTAAAATGGTGTCATCAATTTGATCCTCATTTCATCTTAATTTATAGATTCGAAAAAAAAATCTTGTCCTTATAGCCTATTTTTAATCTAAAACCTTTGAGTGGTACAGGTACCAAGTGATGATCAGTCATGGTCACGGAGTGGTGTTGATAAGGACAGCTGATCTATTTATGGGGGATGGGGAGGAGGAATGGATGCCACAAACTGTTATCAAATGAAGTGCAAAACTTTTAAGAAATCAAACGTACTCCGAACTTAGAACAAGTGTCTTTTATTTAAAAATTGTCCTGCTTCAAATCATATTACTACAGTAACTCTGAAATGGTGTTCATTTCCAAAGTATATTTGTTCATCGGTCTTCATAGCGTCATAGAGCAATACAGCATAGATACAGGCCCTTTGGCCCAAGCAGCCCATGTTCCTCACCTAGTTAGTCCCAATTTCCTACGTTTGGTCCATGTCCCTCCAATCGCCTCTCCTCCATCTACCAAGCCAAGTGCTTCTTAAATGATACTATTGTACCTGCCTCAACCACTTCCCCTGCCAGCTCGTTCCATAGACTCACCACCCTCTCCTTGAAAATGTTGCCATCAGGTCCCTTTTGAATGGTTCCCTTCTCACCTTAAATCTACACTTCTGAGTTTGGCACCTCTCTACCCTTGGAGAAAAGACTGTTACCATCCATCTTATCTGGGCTTCTCATAATTCTGAACTCAGCTATAATGCCCCCCATTTTCCTATATTCCAAGGAATAAAGATCTAGCCTGGCTGATCTCTTCCCATAACACAGACCCTCTAGCCCTGGCAATATCCTCGTAAATCTTCTCTGCACTCTCTCCAGTTTAACCATGGATTTCCTATAACAGGGTGACCAAAACTGTACGCACTACTCCAAGGGCAGCCTCACCAATGACTTGCGTATACAACTACAACATTATGTCTTAATGAAAGGTGAACAAACAATTGGAACCAGAAGGGGGGGGGGAGCAGGAAGGGGGGACCTATGCGTTAAGTGGATGGATGGAGTCAAGAGGGGAAAGGAGACAACAAAGGGTGAAGGGTGGGGTGGGGGAAAGAAACAGCAGCAGAAATGTGAGGACTGAAGGATCAGGGGGAGACTGAAATAAAAAGGGAAACGTACACAAAACACTGAAAGAACTCATCAACTCAGGCAGCAGCTATCGAAGGGAATAAACAATCAGGTGATGTGGGGTATTACCTAAAGCTAGAAAACTAAAACTTCAAGCCTTTGGGTTGCAGGTTACCCAGGCAGAATATAAGCTATTGCTCCTCCAGTAAAATACCTCAAGAAATTTTCCTGGGCACATTTCACAAACTCCAACTGGGCCCTAAACACTGTGGCTCAGTCAATACAGGGAAATTATTAATCTTAAAACTATCATTAATTTCTCTACACATCTGCTCCCCAAATTGCTGCTGACTACTAGGGGCTCTATAATACAGCCCTACTAGAGTGACTGTCACCACCTTATTTCTCAGTTCTACACATATGGCCTCAATGGACGATCTTGAAAGGACATCACCACTATGCACTGCTTTCACATTGTGATAGCTATTCATTTTCTTTCTTATGTTTGCTACAGTTGCTTTCTAAGCACACAGCACCTTCCACATGTATGATCAAAAACAGTTGTACATAAACTTCCAACCAACAGTTTGTTAGTTTCTGTTTGTAAATGTTAGTCAATCTTCAATTCTTATTATGGAAATGGAAAATAACAATCAGCTTGAAGTTTAAAAAGCACTCCTATAGAAGAGCTTTGCAGAAGCAGATGCAAGTCACTGCACCTGCTTTATTACTGCTGAAGAATGCAGTATAAGACAATAGGCTATTTGGTACACTTTAGTGTTAAATACATTTTAAACCCACAAAAATAGGAAAGACAAAAAAAAACGATAATGATCATTTCTTTTGTGTCAGTCTGAACAATTAAAATCCCATAAAAGGCAATTAAAGATCTTTTGGAAATACTTAAGCTTAATTAAGCTTTGAGCCCAATAAATGGTAAAAATACAATCATAATCTACTGCACAAATCCAAATACAAACCTGAAATATTGTTTGGTTTGTATTTAAAAAGGAAAGTGAGCCACACAATGATTGGACTTTAAATACAGCCCAGTTGATGGCATATAGAGAAAGTGTACCAGTGCTCAGGAAATAATTGGCCACCCATCAATATAGTGACAGATAACTTTAAAATGTCAAAAGTGAATAAATATAATAGCATTTCAAATTTAATTGTCATTAATTAAAGGTCCCATGGTGCCAAGATTAAACAAAACCTGCATATTTCTTTATCACCTTTTAACTATTTGTGCAGTTTAGGATTACTACTTCCCAACCCCAAGACAAATTAGTTCAAGAATTTTTAAAAACTCCTAGATCTGTGAAGTACTACTGCATTGGAAACAATATTTCACTCATGTCAAACACATCAGTGAAGAGTTTAATAGGCAAATCTATGCTGTAATTCAACACTTATTACAAAATGCCAAAGTCATTTCCCTTCAGACTAATTGGCTGAGATTTAAGCATTATTGGACTACAACTGCTTAAAAGCAATAATGAACTCCTCAAACCAAGTGTTGGCTGATTAGAAAAGCCATAAATTAAGAAGCTTTTCTAAATAGATTATGCGGTTCGAGTGGAACTTGGGGAATTCCCAATATCTTTCCATTTCACGTTTAAAGCCGGTGTTTTATTTAACAGCAATTACTTTGTTAGCAATGATTTCCTTATTTTATTGAGTTCCAAGACACACACACACGATACACACTGGGAATAATTCACCCTCACTGGCTGCAATCAAAACGTTTAGATCAACTGATGAATAAAAGCCCAAATCCAAAAAGCCCAGCGGACCTTCCCTGTCATCTTTCCCAAATCACTTTATACTTTACAGTACATAACATGCTGAACATATCCAGTCACACATTTAAACTGTTTTATGTTTGGTGTCCGTGCAATGCGCTCGCTGAATCATTAAATGAAAGAAAGCAAGGAAAAAAAATTAGCCGGCAATCAAATTGAAGCAATGATTCATTCTTCTTTAGGCATATAACATCAAGAATGTGGAAGTAAGATGATCCAAGTATGAAATACAGAAATACTGCAATAACAGACTGTAGAACTAGCATCCGTACCCTTAGGACAGAGGTTCCCAAACTTTTTTTATGCCATGGATCCCTAACATTAACCGAGGGACCATGGACCCCAAGGTGTGAACACCTGCCTTTAGACGTATAATAAAATACAGTTTTGATTCATGACACTGATACAGCATGATGCCATGAGGAAGGGAAGTACAACAATTAGTGCATCCTATCTCCATTTGCTCCCCTAACAATGGCAGAAACTGGAAAACAAACACAGCAAATGGGATAGAAACCATTTCATGTCGCCTAACATTCTTTACTCTGTGTGGGGACACACTACATGGATTACTGAGAGCACTATAGACATTACACATTAATATAATTTGATTTTTTTTCTGGATTAAACCAACAGTCAATAAAGCATCTCCCCAACACATTGATACAATCATGAAGAAGGCAGACCAATGGTTCTATTTCATTAGGAGTCTGTGGAGATTTGGTATATCACCTAAGACTCGGGTAAATTTGTGTAGATGTACCATGGAGAGCATGCTGGCTGGTTCCATCATCGCCTGGTATGGAGGCTCCAATGTACAAGATCACAAGATTGTAAACTTAACTATCATGGGCACAACCTTCCCCCACCAGAGGGCAACTTCAAGAAAAGGTGCTTCAAGAAGACGGCATCCATCATTGAGGACCCTCACCATCTGGGACATGCTCTCTTCTTGTTACTATCAATAGGGAGGAGGCACAAGGCCTAAAGATTTTAGAAACCATAGAAACTACAGCACAGAAACAGACCTTTCGGCCCTTCTTGGCTGTGCCGAACCATTTTCTGCATAGTCCCACTGACCAGCACACGGACCATATCCCTCCATACACCTCCCATCCATGTATCTGTCCAATTTATTCTTAAATGTTAAAAAAGAACCCGCATTTACCACCTCGTCTGGCAGCTCATTCCATACTCCCACCACTCTCTGTGTGAAGAAGCCCCCGCTAATGTTCCGTTTAAACTTTTCCCCCCTCACCCTTAACCCATGTCCTCTGGTTTTTTTCTCCCCTTGCCTCAGTAGAAAAAGCCTGCTTGCATTCACTCTATCTATACCCATCATAATTTTATATACCTCCATCAAATCTCTCCTCATTCTTCTACGCTCCAGGGAATAAAGTCCTAACCTATTCAACCTTCCTCTGTAACTGAGTTTCTCAAGTCCCGGCAAAATCCTTGTAAACCTTCTCTGCACTCTTTCAACCTTATTTATATCCTTCCTGTAATTTGGTGACCAAAACTGAAAACAATACTCCAGATTCGGCCTCACCAATGCCTTATACAACCTCATCATAACATTCCAGCACTTATACTCAATACTTTGATTAATAAAAGCCAATGTACCAAAAGCTCTCTTTACGACCCTATCTACCTGTGATGACACTTTTAGGGAATTTTGTATCTGTATTCCCAGATCCCTCTGTTCCACTGCACTCCTCAGTGCCTTACCATTAACCCTGTATGTTCTACCTTGGTTCGTCCTTCCAACGTGCAATACCTCACACTTGTCTGTATTAAACTCCATCTGCCATTTTTCAGCCCATTTTTCCAGCTGGTCCAAGTCCCTCTGCAGGCTCTGAAAACCTTCCTCACTGTCTACTACATCTCCAATCTTTGTATCATCAGCAAATTTGCTGATCCAATTTACCACATTATCATCCAGATCATTGATATAGATGACAAATAACAGTAGACCCAGCACTGATCCCTGTGGCACACCACTAGTCACAGGCCTCCACTCGGAGAAGCAATTCTCTACTACCACTCTTTGGTTTCTTCCATTGAGCCAATGTCTAATCCAATTTACCACCTCTCCATGTATACCTAGCGACTGAATTTTCCTAACTAACCTCCCATGCGGGACCTTGTCAAAGGCCTTACTGAAGTCCATGTAGACAATATCCACTGCCTTCCCTTCATCCACTTTCCTGGTAACCTCCTCGAAAAACTCCAATAGATTGGTCAAACATGACCTACCACGCACAAAGCCATGTTGACTCTCCCTAATAAGCCCCTGTCTATCCAAATGCTTGTAGATTCTGTCTCTTAGTACTCCTTCCAATAACTTACCTACTACCAACGTTAAACTTACTGGCCTACAATTTCCTGGATTACTTTTCGATCCTTTTTTAAACAATGGAACAACATGAGCCACCCTCCAATCCTCCGGCACCTCACCTGTAGACAGCGACATTTTAAATATTTCGGTCAGGGCCCCTGCAATTTCAACACTAGTCTCCTTCAAGGTCCGAGGGAACACCCTGTCAGGTCCCGGGGATTTATCCACTTTAATTTTCCTCAAGACAGCAAGGACCTCCTCCTTTTCGATCTGTACAGTTTCCATGATCTCACTACTTGTTTCTCTTAATTCCATAGACTTCATGCCAGTTTCCTTAGTAAATACAGATGCAAAAATCCTATTTAAGATTTCCCCCATTTCCTTTGGTTCCGCACATAGCCGTCCACTCTGATCTTCAAGAGGACCAACTTTATCCCTTTCAATCCTTTTGCTCTTAATATACCTGTAAAAGCTCTTTGGATTATCCTTCACTTTGACTGCCAAGGCAACCTCATGTCTTCTTTTAGCCCTCCTGATTTCTTTCTTAAGTATTTTCTTGCGCATCTTATACTCCTCAAGCACCTTATTTACTCCCTGCTTCCTATACATGTCATACAACTCCCTCTTCTTCTTTATCAGAGTTGCAATATCCCTTGAGAACCAAGGTCCACTTTGCCTTTAATCCTGACAGGAACATACAAATTCTGCGCTCTCAAAATTTCTCCTTTGAAGGCTTCCCACCTACCAATCACATTCTTGCCAGAGAACAACCTGTCCCAATCCACACGTTTTAAGATCCTTTCTCATTTCTTCAAATTTGGCCTTCTTCCAGTTAAGAACCTCAACTCTAGGATCAGATCTATCCTTGTCCATGATCAAATTGAAACTAATGGTGTTATGATCACTGGAACCAAAGTGCTCCCCTACACAGACTTCCGTCACTTGTCCTAACTCGTTTCCTAACAGGAGATCCAATATTGCATCCCCTCTAGTTGGTCCCTCTATATATTGATTTAGAAAACTTTCCTGAACACATTTTACAAACTCTAAACCATCTAGACCACTAACAGTATGGGAGTCCCAATCAATATATGGAAAATTAAAACCCCCTACCACTGCAACTTTATGTTTCCTGCAGTTGTCTGCTATCTCTCTGCAGATTTGCTCTTCCAATCCTCGTTGACTATTGGGTGGTCTGTAATACAATCCCACTAATGTGGCCATACCTTTCCTGTTTCTCAGCTCCACCCATAAGGACTCAGTAGACAAGCCCTCTAATCTGTCCTGCCTGAGCACTGCTGTAATATTTTCCCTAACAAGCAATGCTACTCTCCCACCTTTCATTCCTCTGCCTCGATCACATCTGAAACATCGGAACCCTGGAATATTAAGCTGCCAGTCCTGCCCTTCCTATAGCCAAGTTTCACTAATTGCTATAACGTCATAATTCCACGTGTCAATCCACGCCAACTCATCCGCCTTCCCCGCAATACTCCTAGCATTGAAATATATACACCTCAGAAGATTTTTACCACCACTCACAACCTTTCTATTAGCGGATTTGCTTGAACTTTTAACATCATTTATTTTCACCCCAGCCACACTGTCAGCTCTGGCACTCTGGTTCCCATTCCCCTGCAAATCTAGTTTAAAGCCTCCCCAATAGCGTTAACAAACCTCCCTGAAAGGATATTGGTCCCCCTGTAGTTCAAGTGTAACCCGTCTCTCTTGTACAGGTCCCACCTGCCCCAGAAGAGGTCCCAATTATCCTGAAATCTGAAACCCTGCCCCCTACACCAGTTCCTCAGCCACTTGTTCATCCTCCAGAGCATCCTATTCTTACCCTCACTGGCACGTAGCACAGGTAGCAATCCTGAGATTACCACCCTCGAGGTCCTGCTTTTCAACTTCCTACCAAGCTCTCTATACTCACTCTCCAGGACCTCCTCACTCTTCCTTGCTATGTCATTGGTACCTATGTGCACCACGACATCTGGCTGGTCACCCTCCCACTTCAGAATGTCATGCAATCGATCAGAGACATCCTTGACCCTGGCACCCGGGAGGCAACAAACCATCCTGGATTCTCTGTCACGACCACAGAACCTCCTATCTGTACCTCTAACTATCGAGTCCCTTATCACTACCGCTCTCCTCTTTTTCCACCCTCCCTTCTGCACTGCAGAGCCAGACTCATTGCCAGAGATCCGGCTACTGCAGCTTGTCCCAGGTAAGTCATCCCCCCCAACAGTATCCAATGCGGTATACTTGTTGTTGAGGGGAATGGCCACAGGGGAACCCTGCTCTGCCTGCCTTTTCCTCTTCCCTCGCCTGACAGTGACCCAATTTCCTGTCCTCTGCTCCTTTGGCATAACTACCTCCCTGTAGCTACTATCTATAATCTCCTCATTCTCCTGAATGATCCGCAGGTCAACCAGCTCCCGCTCCAGTTCCCTAACGCGGTTTGTTAGGAGCTGCAGCTGGATGCACTTCTTGCAGGTGTCGTTGTCAGGGACACCGGAGGGCTCCCTATCTTCCCACATCCTGCAAGAGGAGCATTCCAACATCCTGCCTGGCATTCTCTCTACGCTAGACAATCTGAATAAAAAACTTACCGGAACCTACCCTGGCCTCTGCCTGTTCTCGCCGAAGCCTGTTGAGCCAAAGCTGTCCCACTATGACTCAGTCCGCTCCGACGATGGCCGCTGTATATGGTGGTCTGCTTTTAAACCTTGGCGCGCTACGTCACACGCCTGCGCAGTGCAGACCCTTCTCCCCAAGCAGTGTTTAAGGGAAAGAAAAACAACTTTTTCTACCCGAATTCTTCCACTCCCTTCTTCAGCTGCTTGCTTCGACTGAAACAAGAACCGTTGAAACTTACTCACCGTTGAAAGTTTCACACAAACTTTTAGGAACAGCTTCTTTCCCTGCACTATCAGATTTCTGAATGGTCCATGAACATTATCTCGTTATTACTCTTTTGCACTAGTTATTTTTGTAACTTAGATCAAAACTTTGCCTTGCACAGTACTGCTGCCACAAAGCAAATTTCATGACATGAGTGATAATGAACCCAATCTTGATTTCAAAAATGAAACAGACTAGAAGATCAATTCATTTTTCACTAAAATTCTGAGTTACTTATAATTTCAGTCAAGCATTTTTGCTTAAGAAATTGGCCTTCAAATTTTTGCTATTGTGTGTCAACCACCAAACAACTGATAAACAACATGTTTGTGAATATATAATAGAATAGGCATAGTTGATATCATTACCCTGACACTAGTCCTCCCATCCAGGGAGAGAATTATCCCTGTTCCCACTGTGACTAGTTACCAAAGTTTTTATTTAAAGAACTTTGAAGTAACTTCATAATCCATGAAGTAACAAAATCTTTTTTTTTTAAAGTTCTGTAACTTGCTTACTGAATGAAGAAATTAGCCGATGAGGTGGTTTTAACTCAGATACATTTTTTAAAAATTCTAATCAAAAAGGATATTTAGCCAATTATGTTACCGTGACATTTTGAAGTCGCTCACTCTGCTGTGTTAAAACAAGTATCAAACCAATATGTAAAACCATAGTTCCACACTGGTTTAAAACTTGTTTTAACACTGCAGAGTGAGCAACTGTAACCATAACAGTGTGTCTTGGATTTCTATGATGTTGCTTGGATGAGCAAATAAACACGGATAAAGCTTTAAGTGAAATATCCTTAACTAAAGACAGAACTCTCAATTAAACTGGTATATTGTGCGATAATATACCATCAAACATTCTACATGATACAAATCAGTTTTATAGTTATCCAACAAATATACAAACTGGAAAAGGAAAAAAAAACATACAGTGGATGATCAAAATATGTGAAACTGTACAAATCAGTTAACTTTCCATAAATGTACAGCTATAAGTCCAATCAATTCAACCTCTTGGTCTCTCCATTCAATGAACTCTTCTCTGTCAACTGCACTTAGCATCTAGCTGAAGTCCTAGGCCAGTGATTCACTTCTCGCATCCTGTTCTGCAACTGTTGCCGCAACATTGCTTTTTTCATGATTTCATTGTGTTCCATATTTTGAATCACCATCTTCTTGAAGTTACCAAACTACCCAATGAAACTCAACATAAATAAAAGACACTTATCAGTTACTGGATACCACAAATTTAACACAGGTGCACATTCCTTTATCCAAAATTCTGAAATCCAAAAAGCTCCGAAAACCGAAGTTTTTTCGCCAACAGCTGACGTCACTCAGGTGTGACGTGGCAGTACTAGCAGAGGCCGCCAGACGTCAGTTGCGGCTCAGCGCTCGTACTGGTTACATGTGCATTTGCTGTTCGCTGATATCTTGTGTTCACTGTTGACTGTGTTTAATTTCACTGTGAAAATGCCTAAAAGAGCTGCAGATACCCCTATGGGTAACAATGAGAAAAAGAGAAGGAAGCATCTATCATTATCAATAACACAGAAAGTGGAGTTATTGCAGAAGCTTGATCATTGTGTGTCTGTGCCGCGTCTTACTGAAGAAATTAGTGTTGGAACTACCACTGTATATGATTTAAATAAACAGAAGGACAAGTTACTGAAGCTTTATAGTGACAGTGACGTTCTACATTTATTCCAATAAGTCATTTACCATGTGTTTGATTCGGTTCGTTTGAAGCTGTATATTTTCACGTTTTATTGAATATTTTTGTTGGAAATAAAATTTTTTCTTGTCATTATTCCCTAAACAATAGAGTGTAACGACTATTTACATAACATTTACATTGTATTAGGTATTGTAAGTAATCTGGAGATGATTTAAAGTATACGGGAAAATGTGCCTAGGTTTGGTGCGCTGCCAGGTCGTAAAGTCCACTGCACTAAGACAGGTTAAATAAGGGACTTGAGCATAGGTGTTTTTTTGGTATCCGGGGGGGGGGTCCTGAAAAATTCTGAATTCCGACATGCAACTGGCCCCAAGGATTTCGGATAAGGGATTGTGGACCTGTAGTAACAACTACTTTGGTGGCTTCTTAAACTTTCTGTGTCCCTACTTTCATGCCATTTCACACCCTGAATCCCACCATGGATCAGTGTGTTTTAAAGCTTCTCTCTGCTGTTGCTTTTGAAGATACAAATTTATTTCTCCCTTAACTGCCTTCATCTGAGTCATCAAAGCCTTTTGTGCTATCCGTTTGCATCCTGACTATACTCACTGGCCTCATATCTGCTGTAACATCACAGGATCTTCACTGATTTGAACCATTTAGTGCTGTAATAACAAGTCTTGTAGACACTGAGTTTCCGCCAGAACTCAACCATCTCAACTTTTCTCTCTGTACACACTTTGCCAGATCCAATCAAGAGGTACTGTAACCTCTTCAATTGAGCCTTTGCAACCTTGCAATGACATAGCAATTTTCCTCTAACCTCCATGAACTGGCTCTCTCACACTGCACAAAGATGATAAACTCCTCTTTAAATGCCTGCCTTTGTGAATGGGTCCACCATTCTGAAATTACCACATCATTGTCAAAGTGTTGTCTTTGACTTGGGCTACTCAGGATCGACTGCCTTCCGCTGGTCATGGACACAATATATCTCCCTCTGCGACACTCCAGATGGATCCACAATTGTTAACTGAATTTGGATTCCACAACTATCAAAATGAGATTTGAACTTTCAAGAGCATCGGTCCTGGTCTCTGGACTTTGAGTTCAGTTACTTAAGCCCTGTATCCATTTCTTTATGCTGTTGTTTACTTCAGTAGGCCAATGATATAAAGTCAGCTCTTAAAAATGTACCATAGATATATACAAACATTCCGCAAGGATGAACTATTTTGTTCAGCAAAATTCTACAAATTGAAAAGTCCAGCCGAAATGTTTCCCATAAAGGTGAGTGGTGAGCTCTTTGTTATTTCAAACTGCAGACCTGCACATCAAAGACGCACACCACAAAGGATTAATGACCACTTCGTAATTTGAATGTTTGCAAATCAAGGAATGCTTAAATATGTTTAGTATATGGTCAATACAACACAACTGCAGCTATCTGAAGTCATGAAACCACACAGTGTTAGTTTGCTGAGAACAGAATGCACACGCACTGGACATTTGAGGCCGCAACACTTACCCTTGCATCCCACCCTACCCTACTCTGACTCACACCTGATGAAAGGAGAATTACAAAAAATACGTGCTGCCATGAATCACTGCCCACTGAAACCATGTTGTAGAAGAGCTGAACGCAGCTCACAACCTTAAATGGTTACTAAAATGACAAATTAATCAATGGTTTGGAAAGTAAGTCTTTTGTCAGACGAGAACTGAAGGTCAACCCGGAGCGTTAACATTTGGGGTAAAAATAGGTGGTTTATTTTTACATCAACAATACTCTGCTAGTCCAAATCAAAATGTTCACACTACTCTGTAAAAGGGAAAGGAAAAAACGGTAAACAATAAGGCTACCTTGATGTCAATTTTGGAATCCATCATTAGGCATTGACAGAATCAACTAAACCTCCACATCAAATAAGAGCTTTTGTCTTCTCCAACTAGTCAGTAAGTTGAGGGTGATCGATGGGTGCACTATTACAGGGTTTCCAAAGAACTTCAGATAATACTTAAAAGCTCATAGGGATGACAAAAACAGCAAGTGCAGCGAAACTTAAAACCAAGTTTTCAGAGCAATTATTGGCATAAACATCATAAATCTGCCAACTATTTATACTGTGTTCCTTTTGAGCTAAACATTCAAGAATAGTGAATAGTGAATGAGAGAATGGTGAAGGCAGAGCAAGTTTAAATTCCCATCTTTCTTTCCCCACACCAGTGACACAGTTCTCTTTACTGAGATAAAGCTGTACTTGAATCAAAGTTCAAAGTGTCATCAGCAAACTTAAATATGGTGCTGGAACTGCAGGTAGTTACACAGTCATAAGATGAAAGCAAGTAGAGTGGGAGATAAGCTTTGTGGTGCACCTGTGCTGTTGGAGATTGTGGAGATGTTTTTGCGAATCCGAACTGACTGGGGTCTACAAGTGAGGAAATCCAGGATCCGATTGTATTGAGGCTCAGGTCTTGGAGTTTACTGATTAATTCTGAGCGGATGATGATTTTAAATCACAGAACTGCAGTTATGAATAGTGGCAAATTACCCATTTTAACACGAGAATCAAACCCCATCCTCTTTCAGCTGCTATACCATCCATGACTCAGAGTGGGAAGGAACAACTTAGATCATCTGACCGCAGTCTACAGATCAAATATGGGATCCAGCCGAACAGCTCATACCAGGCAGCTTGGCCACTGGGTGGACTCCTCTGAAATTCCTTTCAAATTCATTTCTAAAAGTAGACTATACCTGAAAATGCTTGTTTTGCTCTTAAGCAGGCAAAAATATCCAAAATACTAGATTAAATGAATAAAGGTTGTTGTTACAGCTCCCATAACAACTACCTTAAATCAAACTAATGTCTATTTACTACAGTGCTCTGTAGCCTCAATAGTCCTTTGAACTTCCACATGGCTTGAAACAGTTAACAAACTAATGCCCTAGCTTCAATGTTCTGCCGTCAGTTCTTATTTTGGTCCCCTGAGTTGGTTTTCCTGCCACAAGTGTTAAGTGGCAAAAGGATAAACACTATTGTATTCCCATCGGCTTCTCTCTCAGGACAATTAACTGCTCGGATATGGGTAAGTCTCAGTCGCAGAACTCTTTTAAGTTAAAGCTTCCCTACACAAGGATAAGTGTCAGCACCAAACATAACCCAACTGTTGCAGGCAGCTGAATCTGAGCCAAACTGGGGGGCAGCCACGTGCTCAGTAATATTCAACTGAAACATCTATACTAACAATATTACATGCAAAAATCACAGTATACCATTTCCTGCAACTTAAGCTTCATAATTTTTCTAATTTACCAAATGTCCCAAGCACTTTATTGAGGAAAAAGAAACAAGTCGAAGAGCTGGAGTTAAGAAGGAATATTCAATGGCTTGCTGGTAAGCCTTTTTTTTTATCTTTGGTTGCACAATTTGATACAAGGAAAAGGGTGACATTCACTCAGAATCATATCGATAGTAGGGAAAACAATTTAAAATATACATTCTACATCTGCCTTAATTTAGTGGACATTCTCATAAATTAATGACACTGGCAGCATTTTACATCATAGCTCACTTTGTTTTAGACTTAGTACTTCGGAACAGGATAAGCCATTCAGCTCATACCATCTCCACAAATTTTGGTTTGTGTAAGATCCACGATTACATGCCGCTTTGCCCTTTCAAGTACTGATAGTTCTTGAACATTTCACAAATATAGCTTCCAATACAGTTGAATAGCTTCTGCTTAAGAGATAACAATGAGCAAACTAGAGATAAAATATTCCAAATACTATAAAATGAAATGCATTACATTTTCACAATATTCAATATACGAGGCAACAAACTTAATACAGAGCAGTTAAAAGTCAGACGGCTCGGCACCAAGAAATGACCTTTAACAAGAGAGATTCTAACAGGTGGCTGTTGTCGAACATAAATAATTGGATTAGCCTTTAAGAGCGAAAAGCAAAGCAATGAATGCAGCATCTTTTCATCAGCAACTGCCTAACCCAGCCTGACCACCCACCCCCTCCTGTGGGGGGCTGAAATCCTAACCCCTTTCTCTTCAAAAGATGACAAGGTACTAATAGCCCAGGCTGCACGTCTGCTATTTTAAGGCATGTAACAATCCTTCTCTGAGAAAACAATTTCAAATTACCTCACACCAGAAGTATTTCATAAGGTTATTCTGCGAGACGAGACGGTCAACCTTGTTAGACTCATTTGATGACATTGATTAGTACTGAACTGTTGCCTTGCATCCCAGTTTTCCAGTGCAAATGTTTTCTTTCTTCGAGTTATCACCTACAGGTGTTAATGAATTGTTCAAACTCTCGGGCACTCTGGGAGGGTTGAGGAGGAGGGAAGAGTCCTTAATGACTAATTAGATTTCCCAGAGATACCCCCATCAACTGGCTTTTAGTCACAGTTTTCATTAACCTCTAACCCAAAAGAAGCCAAGGTTTTGACAAAATAGACAGCTGTCCCCAAGGTTGCAACCTTCCCTTGAAAGACAATCACTCTGACCACAGCCAAAAAATGCAGAGAGAAGGTCCAGAATGCCAGAGATGATGGTATCAAGCCATGCAATGATACTTACAAGGGAATGTCACAGCTTAAGTGTAACGTAAAGTGATTGCGCTGTCAATGAATGCATGGTAAAACTGCAGCAAACAACTTTGCCACCCGCAAAGCACGCCGCTGACACCCCATGAAGCAGGCGACTAACAGATCAGTTTCCCCACAGCAGCAAGTAGCTATCAGTTGTGCTTCGAGCTCTCATTCTTCTGTCAGAACTCAGCAGGGTTCAAGGACACACAGTGGTATCTGGATAAGAGCACACCTGATACAAGGTATAGATGTCTAACCAATTGATTTGATTTGCCTGCGCTGTACTGAAACAACAAGTCCAGGTAAATCAGTGAAATAGAGATTTAACATCAGAATTCAGCAAGGTGGACTCTTGTGAGACTAGTTTGAAGAGTTCTTTATCAATTCTGTCAGATTAAAATTCATGTGCCCTTTATGGAATGCACCTTGTGTTATCACCTAAAAACAATTAAAAAAAATCAAAAATCTAACTTGTTAAGATTTGACAAACCCACTTGTGGAGAATCATTCCTCCACAGCTGATATTAAAATTGGATACTATTCATGAAACAAAATTGGACATGCATTCATTCTCACCTGGGTCACACTTCTTGAGTAAAACTGATAAGCTACGATGCTGCCTTGCAACTTGATGTCGCAATCTTTGAATGAATGCAAAATTCAAAAGCTTCTGCATGCCGATTTTGTTGAAAGGGCAGCTAAAACTTCACAACAAACTGGCTGAACCATCTTCCACCAATGGATTCAGCTGCAGGAAATCGCACAATCTTATCACAATAAAAGGCTCAGGCAACAAATGCACAAAGTAAGCTGCAATGGTGTTACTTAATGCAAAGCTCCCTGCTGCTCCTGTTGTGCATTTTTCCAGCTGAAATGTACTGAAGCAGAAACACCTCTTTGGCCTGTTGAGACTGAACCGACCATCATTGCCCAGTTACACTAACCCCATTTTATTCCCAGCAACTCCAACCTGATTCAGCTGCAGATTCAGGGCGATGTACTGTGGGCATTTCTTTCACATGACTTTGGGATATGGGAGGAACCAAGAATATACAGAGGAAATCCTGACTGTTAAAGGAAGAATGTGTAAACACCATATACATATCAGAGTTCAGAAGTGAGCCCTGGTCACTGGAGTTGTGAAGTAACAACTCCACCAGATGCACAACAACTCTACCCTACAGACTGAACAGAGAGTTCAGCAGTCTATCCAAAGTAATCCTTAGTGGCAAAACAGAGTCAGTTAGTCCCAAAATGAATCAAACAGGGAAAAGAAAATGGAACATTTCATGAAACACCAACAGGGGAACAAACTAGAACACAACAAAGACATTGAAGGCAACATGTCTTTATTTTCTGGTAGCACACACAATATACTGGAAGAACTCAGCTGGTCAGGTAGCATCTATGGAAATGAATAAAGAGTCAATTTTTTGGGTCGAGAACCTTCTTCAGGACTGAAAAGGAAAGGGGAAGACACCAGAATAGCAAGGTGAGGGAGGAGAACGAGGCTAGCTGGAAGGTGATAGGTGAAGCCACATGGGTGGTAAAGGTAAAGGGCTGGAGAAGAAGAATCTAATAGAAGACGAGAGTGGAGTGTAGGACAAAGGGAGGGGGGGGCAGGGGAAGTGGTATCTTCCCTTCCTTTTTAGTCCTGGAGACGACCTGGGCCCAAAACGTCGACTGTTTATTCATTTTCATAGATACTGCCTTACCTGCTTAGTTCCCCAGCATTTTGTGTGTGATGCTTTGGTTTTCCAGGATCTGCACACTGCCTTCTGTTTATTTTCTGGTGTTGAACACCTGAATAAGCAAGGCCATTCTTTTTCCTTATAATGGAACTAACAGTACATGAAGGTAAAGTAAAAGTCACTTGGTTAGCAAACAGCCAGAACCTCATCAAAAACCAACTTAAGATTCCAAATTAAAGCTTAGCTCCTTCTGAAGCTTGGATTCATGTTTAAACCACTGAGGTTGGCTTGAGCTTCTCTTGTCGTTTCACAAATTAAGTGGAATGGCACTCTCAAAGATGATGCTTTCATGGCCAAATGCAAAACATAATTCTTGGAAGCATGTACACAGTAAACTGTACGCACAACATAGTACAGGACAGGCCCTTCGGCCCACAATGTTGAGCCCAACCAATTAAATTTGTAATCAAAGGGCAAACTATCTCTTCTGTCCGCACACTTTTTCCACATTCATGTGGCTGTCTAAATGTCTCTTCAAAATCCCCAACGTACGTACCTGCCTTGACCACCACCCTAGGCAGCACATTCCAGGCACCCAACACTCTGTGTAAAAAAAAAACTTGTCTGTCACAAAACTGTAACACAAACAGCACTAATGAAGTATTCATCCTCAGACAGGTCTGACCAGCAGTTCTTGGAGGTTAAAAACATTTTACTGGTTCCCATCCAAGTTATAATTCGGTATTTCACAGAACTTAGCCAAAGAAGATTATAGTGTTACAGAAACTTTGGGAGCTTCCCCTGACCCTCAGCACCAGATTCTTGCCACTTTTAAATGTCATAACAGGCAAGATTAATAATGCATTCATTTCAAATGTACCTGAGCCACACAACTAAACATAACTCTGACAGCAGGTGCCCACTTCCATGTAATTCTCTGCTGTTGACAGATGCAAGACTAAAATTAAAAAAAGACTCCAGTTAAAATATTTAATATTCAAAATAATCTAAAGTTTCACCACAGGGAGATCATAACTCTTCCATTTAACTCCACAGCTATTTAACCATCACAAAGAATCAAAGTGATGTGCAAGTTGAAGGCTAGGCATAACGTTTACAAATGGAAAGTCACTTTTCTCAGCTGTTTGATGGTTAGTTTAAAAAAAATTAACAAAACTCCAATCGATAGCCCAACTAGTGCGCACTGTAGTAATGTGCACCATGCCTGTTATGGAAATAGATATGGGTGCAAACACGGGAACCCAGAAGGGAATGAATTGTTTTTTAAACTGCAGGTTTTGGGAATCTGACATAAAAGCAGTAAGTACCAAAAAAATTCAGTAGGTCAGGCAGCATTTGTGTGGAGAGAGTTACAGTTTCAGGTCGAAGACTCTTCATTAGTACACAGGAGTCAGAAATCAAAAAAATGCCAGATTGGCTGGATTGATTTGAATAAAATTGCATTCCAAAAGGTTCAGACCAAGCTCTGAGGCCTAGAGTTGGAAATTTGGCTATGAAGCCTGCATGCATAGCTGATTATTCATAGAGACAAAGCTGGCAACAACCATAATATTACCAAATAATGGTAACAGAACCTCCTCACACAGACTAATCAATGGACAGGATCTTTAGTCCTGTACTTTGCAAAGGCCAAAATGACCTCACCAGAATTACAGAAGGTTGTAATTTAATAATAAAAAAAAATTACAAAATAAATAAAATTCTTTAGAAAAGATAACTAGATTTTTCTGGTTTACACAAATATTCCAGAGGAGATAATTAGATTTTTTCTGCTAGACTGTGCAATGTTTTGCACATTGGCAATTGTGAAAAGAGTCGAAAATAGGTAACTAGTAATATGAACACCAAGACAGTGTCGTATCAGCACAGGACAAGGAACAGAAGTTATAGATCATACAGTGTTTTCTTTGAATTTCAAGGTAAAATGAAGGGTAGCAATGATCACAAAAACCTGAAATTCCAGATATCCTAATGTATCATTAAAGGCATCTTTAATCATAGCAATCATCTACCAACTAACAAGAGACACCATTCTCTCTATTTATTACTTTATCACACTAATAACAAATAAGAAATTTCGTATTAATTTAACTACTTCTGTTTCGTGTTGTGTTTCAAACAGAATACTATAATATTTTGCTCCTCAATTCCAGTCCATAATGCAGAATCCTACACAAACAAAAACAACAGGTGAAGCAACACTTCACCTGTAAGTCTGTTTGGATCGTCTACTGTATCTGGTTATCACAACATGGATCCCTCTACATTGTTGACACCGGATGTAAGTTGGGGGACCACTTCGTCGAGCATCTTCGCTCCATCTGCAAAAAGCAGAAATTCCCGATGACCAACCATTTTAATTCTTATTCCCATCCCTGTTCTGACATGATGGTCCATGGCCTTCTCTTTTGCCATGATGAGGCCACTCTCGGAGTGGAAGAGCAACACCTTATATTCTGTCTCGATAGCCTGCAACCTGATTACATAAACATACATTTCTCCTTCCAGTAATTTTTTTCCTTCTTCTATTCCCCACTCTGACTTCTTACCTCTTTTCAACTGCCTAACCCTTGCCCTTGGTGCCCCTCGTCCTTCCCTTTTTCCCATGGTCCATTCTCCTCTCCAATCAGTTTCCTCTTTTTCCAGCCCTTTGTCTCTTCCACCTATATATTACCTCCCAGCCTGATTCTTTGTCTCCCCCCCCCCCCACCCACTCACCTGGCTTCACCTATTGTCTTCTAGCTCATCCTCCTTCCCCTCTAACCTTCTTCTTATTCTGTCATCTTCCTTATTCCCTTCCAGTCTTAATGAAAGGGTCTCAGCCGAAAACATCGACTGTTTATTCAATTCGATAGATGCTGCCTGACCTGCTGAGATCCTCCAGCATTTTGTATGTGCTGTGCTGGATTTCCAGCATCTACGGAATCTCCATCAGATAATTGAAAGCATAACTCACAAATATTAAAATCAAAACTACATAGTTTTGATTACACATTTGAGAAAATCTGCAAATAAACCAGGCCTTGTCTATCATGTAGTCACTGACATTCAACATCAGAGATTTAGCAGCGTAACCTAAAATTAGGACATCATTCTACTGGAGTTATATTTTTGCCCAAACTGATGCAAAAATAAATGATTCAGTCCAATTTTCCACTAAATTATTCCAACTGCATGGAATTTGTTCATAAAGTAAGAAAGTCACCTTTCACATTTGTTGCTGACATTAGGTAGCTTTAACAACTGCTACTCTCGATCAAATGAAATCAGATACAATTTTCCTATCATCTTCAAATTCAAAAGCTTGGAGAGTAACAAATCATTTTCTCTTTTTTCTTACATTCAATGGGACATTTATAGGGAAAACTAAGAAAACCCATGCTTTCTTTGTGGACCATCCTCAAGAAATCAGGCATTAAGCACATTTTTTTCCCACTGATACAGTTATTTAGTCTAGAAAGCATTGCACGTTAAAGTAATGTGATAAAAATTATAATGATTCTAGTTTTCTCACTCCCTAGTGTTTCTAACACTTTTTTTCTAGTTTCCCTTCATCAAAAGAAAAATCATGGAAGTAATCCTAATGACTCAACCGGTCCACATCACTGGGTCCAAGACAGATACAAGCAGAACCAGATTCATGCTGCACATGAGGAGTGCCTCAGCTGGATCAAGCATCCCAGAACAAGGACAGAAACTTAAGTTCCCATTGCCAATTCAGATCCAGTGACTCCAAATGAAAGGAACACCATTCAACAGCACTGTGCATACAAAGCCTTCCTAAGGGTAACATATGGCACCTTCACCATCTTTTAAATTTCATTAAAAATAGGACCTAAGGCTCTTCTCTGGAAGGGTAACCAAGTTTAAAAATCAACCAAAAAAGGAGTTATCAGGACAAATGACCTGATAAATGTAGATTTTAAGGAATATCTTAAAATGAGAAGAGATTGAGATGCAGAGGTGATGAGGAGGGGGAGTACAGCCTCTTTACTATCAAATTAATGCTCATGAGCCACAAAAGTAACAGCCTTAACTACTGTAGAATCAATTCCTTCCCAAGAATTTCAAGAACTAAATGGTATGAATACCCAAGTAACCACCTAAACATTGGATAAGATCAAAGGGACGGTGGTTTTAAATACACGTGTTGCAACGTTCCATCTGCAAACTGATTCCTTCAAAACCACTAATCAAGATTAATATTAGCACAAGAGAGTCTGACTTATGAATTCCTGGAATGGCAACTGTAAATACATTGTCAGCCCCTGCATGGAGGGCACAATATACATGTCTATGCACCTGACCAGAGGAAGATCCAGTGACACCAATCAATCTCCTCTGTTACATTCTGGAGAAAGCCTCAACTCAATAAGAATTCAGAAAAGTGAGAAAAAACACTCTGATTTACTCATAAACACAACATGTCTGCAGATGCTGGAAGTCCACACACAAAACACTGGAGGAACTCAGCACGTCAGGCAGCATCTATGGAAATGAATAGATAGTCGATGTTTCAGGCTGAGACCCTTCTTCAGGACTGAGAAGGAAGGGGAAGATGCTAGAATAAAATGGTGGGGGAGTGGGAGGGGGGAAGAAAGAGGTTGGCTGAAGGGTGGTAAGTAAAGCCAGGAGGAAGGAAACGTTTGAAGGCTGAAGAAGGAATCTGAAATGACAGGCGAGTGAACCATAGGAGAAAGGGAATAAGGAGGGGACCTGGGGAAAGTGATAGATAGGTGGGAAGTAGTAAAAGTTTAGAGTAGAGAACAAAGGAAAGGGGTGGGGTTGAATTTGCTTACCAGGAGAAATCGAAACATGCCATAAGGTTGTAGGGTACCTAGACGGAATATAAGGTGTTGTTCCTCCACCCTGAGAGTGGCCTCATCGTGGCACAAGAGGAGGTCATGGACTGACACGTCCGAACGGGAATGGAAATCGGAATTAAAATGCTTGGCCACCGGGAAGTCCCACTTCGGTGGATTTATTTACTTATTGTGATAAAGCGTGAAATAGGCCCTTCCAGTCTTTCAGGCTACACCATCCAGCAGTCATCTGATTTAATCCTAGCCCAATCACAGGGCAATTTACAATGACCAATTAACTTACTGACCAGTACGTCTTTGGATTGTGGGAGGAAACTGGAGCACCCGGAGGAAACCCATGCGGTCACAAGGAGGACGTTGAAAATCCTTACAGGCAGCGGTGGCAATTGAACCCAGGTCATTAGCGCTGTAAAGCCTTATGCTAACCACTACACTACCGTGTGCCCCATTTGGAGTAGAGGTGCTCCAGGAAGTAGTCTCCCAATTTACAACAGGTCTCACCGACGTAGAGGAGGCCGCACTGGGAGCACCAGAAACAATAGGCGACCCCAGCATTCACAGGTGAGGTGTTTTCGCACCTGGAAGGACTGTTTAGGACCCTGAATGGAGTTAAGGGAGGATGTGATTGGGTAGGTGTAGCACCTAGGCCACTTGGAGGGATGTGTCGAGTGTTGAGGGGATGGGGGGGAAGATTAGTGGGGAGTGATGAATGGACAAGGGAATCGCGGAGTAAGCAATCCATGTGAAAAGCCGGGTGTGGGGGAGGGGGGGGGACGTAAAGATAGTAGGATTCCTTTGAAGATAGCAGAAGTTGCGGAGGATATGTTGGATGTAGAGGCTGATGGGGTGGTAGGTAAGGATGAGGAACTCTATCACTATTAAGGCAGTAGGAAGATGGGTGAGTGTGGCTGTACGGGAAATGGAGGAGATGGGGCAAGGGCAGCATCAATAGTAGAGGGAGGGAAACCCCATTCCTTAACAGGCGCTCTCCTCCTAGGGCACTTAAGGTAGAGCACCTAAGACTTTTGCACAGTACTGTAGTAATTTAATGTATTGCACTGCACTGTTGCAGCAAAAAAAATCATGAAATATGTGAGTAATGATTAACCTGGTTCTGACATTCACTATTGCGGACTGAGAGTGGGAAGGGGGAAGGGAGAGGGAGAGGGGAGGGGAGGGAGTGCGAAGCACCTGAGAAACAATTGTTGGGTATCACATGAACCTGCCTGGTACCTTTGGGCTGGGTGTGTCTGCATCTGCACTACTCCCTCGTCCCTGGCACTCCTCCTCCATAACCCCTCCCACGGTGCACCACCCTCACCACTCCCAACATCCTTTGCACCCACCAGATTAACAAACTCGCTCTCTACTCCAAGTTGACAAATACAGCACAGTACAAACCTGTAAGGCACCCTGGCTATATATATGTGCCTAAGACTATTGCACAGTATGTACAGTATATCAAAGCAATGACAGCATTTAACAAACACTTTGAAAGATGTAGTTAAAAAGCTGCAGGCGCTGGAAATCTGAGACAAAATAGTAGATGCTAGAAGCACTGTACAAATCAAACAGCATCCTGAGGAGATTATTACAGAAGACCTTTCTAGTCAAGGATCCTTCATCAGAAGCATTAAATCTGTTTCTCTCCCCATTGATGCTGTTTGACTGGCTGACTGTTTTGATTAATTCACTTAGAAACCTGCCAATGCTTCAAATTTTGTCATGACATCGTATACTATAAATCTCTTATGACTCAGAATTTTTGTAAGTACACATAAGTACACATAACTTTTTACACTTATTAAAATAAAAGTTCCATGCTGTATTATCCCATAGAACAAGGTGAAGAGAAACTTGTGTTTGAACTGTTGTTCTACTGATAGTGGATTGCTCAGTGCAGATTAGGTTAGCATAATTGACCACTTTTGGCACAGTCAACGGTTGGCCACTGTCTATGAACAGGTGTCTGCATATGTGCACATGTCGAACAACATTATTTAATAATTTTTGGCAACGAGTCAATTAAAAGAGTATTAATGCAATCATTTGCTTCTTATTCTTTCTGTCTGCACAAGACTATTTCAAGCAATTGCATTCAGCTTAATTTGGAGCTCAGGATGCAAAAAAAAGTGGTTCATAAGATGTTTTAAGGAGGAAAAAGCAATTAGTTGTTACTAACTTGTTGATTTGATTCTATCTTTAACATATTTTTTAAATTGTAGGTGATTACAAAATTCTATTTCTCGCACACCACATCTACTGTTTCTGAATTTGTATTTGGGTCTCTTGAAAAAAACAATTATCCAACCACCTTAAACAAAAAGCTAACCATGAAGCCATCAGGGTGTTATGTGGGATCCCAGCTCTTCTGGATTGGTAATCCAGGCCTCTGCATTACCAGACAATTTGTTTTTTTAATAAGAGCTATATTCCAAGTTTGCTTTCTCAAATACAGTAGACAATTGCAAGATCTCGCTCAGTGGTCAATTATACTTGTACAGTCTGCACTGAGCTATCTATCATCAGTAAGACAGTCCAAACATGAGCCGGCTTTGCCTACTGATTCAAAATGCTACATTGCAAATATTTTCCAGACAAGAGTGCAATAATGTTCATTATCATCAGTTATTTTTATTTGTGATGGCTCCATCACATACCTGTGGCTGATAGCTGTGGCTCACAAATGTAGAAGAATGGCCAGGGCAAGAGCAGAGTATGTAACACTATATTAATTGCAATACCCTTACTGTAGTTAGAGGCACAAGAATAAGGGGGAAGGGAAGAAAATACAATTTATGTGGACCAAAATATACATGTTTGAAATGATTCATGTTTGTTCTTTATTTGTTAGTGTTTGGATCAAACTGATGTTCCAACACTTTTGTATCAACTAGTCTCACTATAAAGCTATTCACAATCTATATTTCACTGTTTTGGGTCTTATTCCAGGAAGTATTTAGAAATGACCTTTGTATTCTAAACAACTGGCAGATGATCTCTTGATACACAAACTGCTGTGTTTACTCAGATCACGTTTCACATACCAAAACTACTGACTGTCAGGAGTAAATTATGGCTGTTAACATAACCATCATTCTCACACAATGCCAATTTATTGGCAAGGAACTTGTCTTATTTTTTTTCTTAAGTTTGCCTCTGTCTGAGCAACATTGCCGAAGACTCTGTGTAGTGTAAATTGTGTGTAATGCATAAAGCAAAAACTTAGCTTTAATTTTAGAAAATGATTTTACACTACACATTTTAAGTCAGTCTGCAACATGCAAGTAAAACAAAATTGGTAGGGTATTATTAGAAGAGAAATACTTGTGCTACACTGCATTTTATTTGAAGGAGGAAGGGATTCACACCACATTGATACATGGAAAATCCATGGTTTACCCTGACAACAAAAGCTTCCACTACAATGTGGAATTGAGCCAAATGCTTTAGATTAAATTGAGGTCTCCTGTTCCAGCTGTTGTTACCATTAGAAGATAATGGCAGTTTCAGGAAACCAGCCTTTCACTTTGCACTAATGCCAGCAGTCTCAGATTCATAAAAAGAAATGGCCTGCTCATTTACTAATCATTACTGACAGGCATTAAAATAAAAACGTTTACTTACTCGGTCAAAAGACTAAATCAAGGGAAAATGGGTAGTTTTAATAGACAGCAGGCGCCTTGCTCTGATCAATCTAAAGCACAATCAATACAAGCAATACCAGCAGACCAACTGCAGCATAATGCACTGTTGATAAATTTAGTCCAATAAGAACCTCAAGCAGTGAACTATTGGATGAGCATAAAGCAGCACAGGCAACAAACCTATTCTGAGGTTTCAGCTAGTTGTCGAACAAAAACTGTCATTGTTGAAGAGACTGTATACATGCACTCTTCAAACTTAAAAGAAACAACTCAAATGAGTTTCTTGGAGCGACCACTGGAATTAGAGGAAACTTGGAGTCAGCGGAAAAGATGAGGATAGCTCTGGACAATACTGATGCCAAACATGAGAGTTGCACTAATTCTAAATCTTATTGTAACATTATCGGTGTTGCAATAATAACATGACCGTCAAACAATTAAAATGAAAGCCCATAAGGGCTCAGGATCTGAATTGACTGGCAGTACCATGAAGCATATGAACAAGCAATTTATAACATGTCAGAAGGTTTGATATTATATAAGAGTGAAGGGTGTCTCTATCCTGATAATGGTCAGAGGTTCAGTTTTTTTTCCAGTTTGTAGCATCATTAGAAACCACCAATTTCAAACTTTCTCCTGTGGCATAAATGTGTGATTCACACTGCCATTTGGGTGTAGTTAAAACAAAAAACACAAGTCTGCATTTAATCAGCACCCTTCGCATTCTCAATTCATCTCTAAACATTTATTGGCATTGAATTAATTTTGGTCACCACACAAAATGCTGCAGGAACCAGTCTTGATGAAGGGCCTCAGCCTGAAACGTTGACTGTTCACTCATTTCCATCAATGCTGCCTGCCCTGCTGCGTTCCTCCAGCATTTTGTGGATTTCCAGCATCTTCATTTTTGGGGATTAACTTTGGTCATTCTTTTGTGGACATAAATTCTTTCCTCAGGGACCTGTCAACCTGAAAGGGTGACATTAAACCCATCAACACACACAAAATACTGGAGGAAATCAGCAGGTCAGGCAACAACTATGGAAGTTAATAAACAGTCATGGTTTTGAGCTGAGACCCTTCCTCAGGACTGGGAAGGATGGGGGAAAGACGCCAGAACAAAAAGGTGGGGGGAGGGGAAGGAGGACTAGCTAGGTGATAGGTGAAACCACGTGGGTGTGAAAGGTAAAGAGCTGGAGATGAAGGAAGGTCTGAGTGGACCATGGGAGAAAGTGAAGGAGGAGGGGCACCAGGGAAAGGTGATAGGCAGGTGAGGAGAAGGGGTAAGAGGCCGGAGTGGGGAACAGACGAGAGAGAAAAAAATTATCGAAAAGAGTAATCAATGTTCAAGCCATCAGGTTGGAGGCTACCCGAACATAATATGAGGTGCTGCTCCTCCACCCTGACAGAGGCCATGGATTGACATGTTGGAACGGGAATGGGTACAAGAATTGGCCACCAGGAGAATCCGCTTGGTGCAGGTGGAGTGGAGGTGCTTGACAAAGTGGTCCCCCCTGTTTACATCCGGTCTCACGAATGTAAAGGAGACTGCATCAGGAGCACCAGATACAACAGACGACCCCATCAGATTAGCAGGTGAAGTGCTGCCTCATCTGGAAGGACTGTTTGGGGCCCTGAATGGAGGCAAGGGCTGAGGTGAATGGGTAGGTGTAGAATTTCTGTTGCTTGCAGGGGTACGCATCAGGAGGGAGATTACAGGGGAGGGACAAATGGACAAGAGAATCACAAAGGGAGCAATCCCTACATAAAGCAGAGAGTGGGGCGGAGGAAATAAAGATGTGTTTGGTGGTAGGATCTCATTGAAGATGGCAGAAGTGGTGTTAATGATGTGTTTGATGCACAAGCTCATGGGGTAGTTGGTGAGAACAAGAGGAACTCTATCTCTGTTAAGGCAATGGGAAGATGGGGCGAATGCAGATGTCTGGGAAATGGAAATGTGGGTGAGGGCAGTATCAATGACGAAGGAAGGGAAACCCATTCTCTGAAGGAAGATATCTCTGATGTCCTGGAAAGGAAACCCACTTCCTGGGAACAGATGTGGCGGTGTCGAAAGAACTGAGAAAAGAGAACAGCATTTTTACAAGAGACAGGGTAGGAAGACTAATAGTCAAAATAGTCGTGGGAATCAGTATGCCTATAAAAGATGTAAGTAGAAAGTTTGATTCCAGTAATGGAGACAGAGAGATCAAGAAAGGGAAGGGTGTCAGAAATGGACCGAGTGAATTTAAGGGCAGGGTGCAAATTGGAGGCAAAGTTAATGAAGTTGTTGAGCTCAGCATGGGTGCATGAAGCAGCAGCAATGCAGGCATCAATGTAGCGCAGAAAGAGTTGGGGGGCATTACTAGGGAAGGCTTGGAACATAGGCTGTTCTATATAGCCAACAAAAAGGCAGGCATAGGTGGGACCCATGCAGCAGGCGCCCATGGCTACCCCCTGGGTTTGGAGAAAGTGTGAGGAGCAGAAGGAGAAATTGAGGGTGAGCAGCAGTTCTGTCAGATGAAGGAGGATGGTGGTGGAGGGGACTGGTTGGGTCTGGAGTTGAGAAAGAAGCAGAGAGCTTTCGGGCCTTCTTGATGTTGGATAAAAGTGTGCAAGAATTGGAAATTTGGAAATCCATGATGAAAATTAAGTGGTCAGAGCCAGGGAATTGAAAGTTGTCAAGGAGACCAAGAACATGTGAAGTGTCATGGATGTAGATGGGACTGAACTGGGGGCGGTGGGGGTGGGGGGGGAGTGTATAAAATGGAGTTGATATATGTGGACACAATTTCAGTGGGCCAGGAGGAGGCAGAAACAATGGGCCTACCCAGACAATCAAGTTTGTGGATCTTGGATCAGAGGCAGAATCAAGCAATACGGGGTAAGAGAACTATGAGTTTGGTAGCAGTGGATGAGGGTTCTCCAGAGTTGATGAGGTTAGTGAAGGTATCAGACACAATTTTCTGATGGGGTCCTTTTCAAGGGATAAGAAAGAGGAGATGTTTGAGAGTTGCTGCCTGGTCTTAGCAAAGTAGAGGTCAGACCACCACACTACAACAGCACCCGTTTTGTCTACAGGTTTGATGGGAAGGTTGGGATTTGTGTGAAGAGTGTGGAGGGCAGTGCATTCAGAGGGGATACGGTTAAATGAGATGAGAGGAAGGCTGGTCCAGCCAGTTGATGCCTTGTCAGCAGTTAAAAGATCCAGAGCAGCGTATTCAATCAGAGGAGGAGGGTCAAAGATAGGAGAAGGGATCATCAGTGCAGGGTGGGTAATTATTGCCAAAGAAGTGGACTTGGAGTTGGAGGTGATAGAAGAGGAGCTTGGCATCGTCACGAGCGCAGAACTCACTGAGGTTGGGCAAAGGGGGACAAAGCTAAGGCCCTCGATGAGGACAGAACATTCTGCCTCAGAGAGGGGAAGGATGAATGGAATGGTGAAGACAAGCCAGTGATTAAACCCAAGAGTTTGTTCAGGTACTGATCAAAATCTCTATTCACAAAGGAAGAGGGAAGACTTCCAAAATTCTAGCCACTGAAGCAGATTAAATTACCAATTGCAGCTTCTGGAGTCTCGAAGTCAGGCAAAATACTAGCCAATTTTACATTGGAGCAACTTTTGCATTTCAAAAGTTGTTCATTAGCTACAAAATGTATTGGAATATGCCAAGAAAGCAAATGATGCAAAGTGCAAATGTATTCTCCAAAGTTTTAAATCCATATTTCATCTTATAAATTTGAAGTTTATGGATAGGAATTAATGCAGTTAATTTATATGCTATGCCAGGTTTACCTACTGAGTACTTTCATGATCAATGACACATTGTTTATGATGGTGTGTCAAGCAACAAGGAGACTAACTCAGAGAGCAAATTCAAGGAGAGACGTTTTAGATTCCTCCCATGAATGTGTGAGCAGCCAGCTCGAAGCAAAAACTGGTAGAAGCTTAGAAGCTCCTCAACCAACAATTACCACAATGGCATAATACACTGTACAAAACAACAACATAAAATGGAAAAGGCAGAAACAATGCATTGGTCAATATCCCACTCTGAACCGTCTGCATTCAAATAAGCTTCAAGATTATTGCTGTATACTAAGCCAACTAACCTCACACGAGAGAAGCAAAGCAAAATGTAGGACATTGTGCATTGAAAGTGAAGAGAAACGAGAGGGGAGGTGCTGTAAGGGAAAATAGTACTTTTGTTCATAGTTATCAATATTACCAAATTAATTTACATAGGTCTGTTGATGGCTAAAACTGCAGCATTTGTTAAGCTTATGTACAAGCACAAGAATATTGGCCAAAAGCTTTAAGTCACTGAAAACAGATGCATAATATAATGGCTTCCTCCAGAAGTCTAGAACATAAAGTCAGGAACACTTCATCAAAAAATAAATGGAGAATTTTGAACAAAGCATACTGTTTTCCTAAATTTTCTTCCCACGTAAAGCCAACACTTTGGATTCATAAAATTATAAAAGGTCACTACTTGACTTTACAAGCATTTTATCTCCCAAGATCACAGCAGAATGTGCACACAGCATTTGATGCTCACTCAATGACTACATCATAGTGTAGCACATAAATATCAAGATGACAGACATGTCCAAGGCTAATTATGGAATGAGAACAGTAATTGCTAATTAAGGGCGGTATCTGAATCCCAAATCTATCTTTCCTAGAATACATTTTGTTCTACACATTAAATCATCAATATAAGGTAATGACAGAAAACTAGAGTGAGTTGCTCTTATAAACTTAAGCACTTGACACCCCAGCTGTCCACTGTATAACATACAGAATTAATTTACACTTGTTACAGGGAGCTTGCGACTAATGCAATTCAGAGAAAAATAACTATTAATAACTATCCAGAATAACAGTTGTACAAAAAGTACAGCTTTGAAGTATGTCAACTTAATAGTGCTGAAGTCGAGTAAAGTGTTGAACAATACCAGATAATTGTGATAATCTGCTGCCTCGCATGCTCAACATGTTCTATTGGCAACAGTACTTGTTGAGTTTAGAAAGGTCTTTGGACAAGTTATGTGAGCAGTCATCGTGAAATGTGTAGATGGCAGCAGTCAGGAAAGAAATAACCCAACAATGTTGGGAATCTTGGCCAAATGATCCTGTTACCATTATTCTTCCCTGACAGGATGCCATTCTGTGATAGCATAACAGTCTTTTTACCATGACCTTCGGCCAAGAGAACAGCTAAATTTGAAACCAAGGAGGACAATTTGCAAACTGAACTGTGAAATTCAGCAATGAAATGCAGTTAAAACAGCTGCAAGGTTCAAAACGGTCCTCTTTTTCCAGAGATCAGTCCTTTGAAAAATCGTGAAATAACTCAGATTAATATCTAGAAAATTTTAAATGCACATCAGTAGTTCAATTGACAAGCAGAATGGCATTAAATATAATCAAGGCAGTCTCAGTTACACAGATAGGAGCATAATGGAAATATAGCACATCCCTTTACTACATTTAGGCAAAACCATAACATTCTGAGTCTCAATCATACACTGCTGTCTGTGCCTTCAGTTGCCCAAGACAGGGGCTTTAGGCTTCTGTCCCTAAACCAATGCCTTTCTATCACTTTTTCTTCATTGTAAGACATTGTGCTTTGGCCAAGCTATCCAAATATCCCCACCTTTCTGGTTTTTATTGGAGATGGCTATAAAACACATTGGTACATTCTGCTATGTTCAAGGTGATATACAAAAACGCCTGCTGTCTTATTAGAACAATGAGCTCCTCCAACACATTCACCAGCTTTCCTGCATTTTAGCTTTAGTCCCCACAAATAAATCACTATTCCACTACACAGTCAGCAAGAGAGGAACATGTTTTAAGCTACTACTGTACAGTTACCTAGATCTAATCAGCTCCTGGGCTCAGTTAACTTTTCATAGAACTGAAATTTACCTGAGATGATAGGTTCAATTCCAGCAGAAAAGTCAAGCAAATCCTTGGACAACCACTGGATTTTAGAATAATCAAAATCAAATCAAATCTTCTGTGCTTAATTCTATGGAAAGATTGAGAAATGGTAAAATTTGACTTACTGCTTCAAACTTGAGTGGTGTGTATATGAGTGAGCACACCTATAGTTTTTTTTGAAGAAAACGACTGCAACATTATCAATGTGACTACAATAAAAAGAAATTTTCTTGTGCACCCATTGAAATTGAAAAGATTGAAGCATGTGCCGATCATATTGAGTTGTACAGTACAGGTTACTAGCTGTCAATTTTGTATCTGATGATGGAAGGGAGTAGGGTAAACTGCACAAGTACAAAAAACATTAATCTTCAGCTGGCGCCTACACGCCATTGAGAATAGATACTTCAACTAAATTTGCAAAAGAGAAACATTATTCTAACATTAAGCAATCAAAGTTTTGTTCAGAAATTGTAAAACTCCACAGAAATGATTGGTTTCTTTGCTTGTGCCTCTCTTGAATCTCTGTTCGCCAAAATAAACAACTTGTTCCACAGTTATAATTTATAACCAATAAATGGGAAAAATGACTATTGTATAGTCTGAGTACGAATAGAAAGATTAGATTAGGAGGAAAATGGTTATTGTGGAAACTATCAGTTTCTAATCTAAGAGCAGTGGTAAAAAAACATGTGCTTAAAATCCACACCTCTAAACCATGTTAAGAAAAATTACACTGCACCTCGTTATTTAGGCTTTGCAACAATTTCCAATAAAACAATCTGACTTGAAGATGAATTAATTACACCTGTTACAACAGTTAAATGTCTGTACAAATTATTTTTTTCATAATTGTAATATGATAATTCCATTACCAGTTCCTATGCAACCCTCACAAAGTTGTTTGAAGTAGATGGTAATTTCAACCCAATTAGGCCACATACTGTTTTTCGATGCACTCTGCTTAGAGGTGAGTAGTATTTAATAACTTAAAAGCTCCTACCCTCCAAAACCTTTAACAAGTAAAAACAGTTTCCAACCATTTCATTTCTGGTCCTGGGTTTCGATCTGATGCAGACAGCAATTTCTACATTATAGCCGTAACAGGAAAAAACGATGACAGAAATTTCCAAAATAAAGACTTGATTTTAAGCACCATCAGAAGGTTCCAGGCTGACATAAAAATGATACAAAAACTGCATCAAGGATCTGAACAGGCGTGCACTTAAACATAATTTTAAGAAAGATAATCTTTCCAGCTATTTGTCACCAAAGGTGTTAAGTTTCCTTATTTTAAAAAACATGTGAATATGAAGTTTGAATTTCAACCATTACAGATTGAATCTTGTGGCAATACTTTAATTAATGGATCAACAAATTACAAGCTTCCCAGCCCAGCACAATGGGATCAAACAGATCGCAACAATAAATAAATACTTTACTAACCCAGACTTAGTATATACAACAACCAACCCCGTGTTGCACTGAGATGGAATACTTGTTAACTCTGGACCTATCACAAGGACAGCTCTCAAATAAAACTAGGTCAGCCAGAGATGGTGTGTGCAAAATAATCCATCTGCTAGTTAAAATCCACTTCAATTCTCAGTCACCAAAACAAAAAACTCTTTAGCATGGAGTAAAGAAAGATCCAATAAAAAAAATCTTTCATGAAGCCACCTGCCAATCAAAACCCATTGAAATTTGTTGGCATAAGGCAACAGGTTCATAATACAGTGTAATAAAACAAATTAGAACTGTTAAATAGACACACAGAATCATCTTGAACAAAACCCATGAAATCTAGGCACAAGTATGTTGCCAAAAACAATTAACATCAGATATTCTGGAATTCTTCACACTAGGTGCAGGAGGAACTCAGCAGGTCAGGCATTATCTATGGAGGGAAAATTCATTTCTCTCCTTGGATGCAGCTTGACATGCTGAGTTTCTCCAGAGTTTTTGCATAGCTCCAGATTCCACCATCTGCAGTCTCTCGTGTCTCATTGTGGTGGTATATTCAGCAAACATGGTTGAAAAGTATTCCTGATTCTGTCAACCCAGAATTACATATTTTTTTTAAGTCCAAGAAACCTCAGTCTTCATACCGTATGAATTATTAAAAGTTATTCAAATCTTATCGGATTTGTTCATATTACTAAAGATACACATCAGAGCTCTTGAGCATCTGGAAAGAGAAGAGGCAGGTTAGTACTTCTGCCAAAGATCCTTTGAATAATTGCAGCTCAATCTGAAATTTAAGCATTTAGCCAATTAATTTCAGAATTTGAACACTCAAAAACTGACTATAAGAAAGATGAATAGGAGTGTTAAGGTTCCATGGGGCTTAGACTAGCAGAAGTACCAAAGCAGAGAACATTAACTGCAAAAAGATTAAGCACAAGAACAAGTCGTCAGTCAACAATAACACTTCATGGACTTGGCATCCAAATCAGGGTTAAAATCAAGAAGAAGGGTAATTCTAAAAACTCATTAATGATTGTAGCAAATCATTCAGATGACAAAGAACATCAGGACAAAGAAAAACAGTGCATAGACTCAGGGCCCATCTCCCAACAGTCACAAATTCCACTTTGATTTAAGTTTTTCTGTGGACTGTTTGGATAAATTGAACTAATAGGGGTATGAAAAAAGAAGGGGGGGGATTATACTGTTAAGAGCAGGCATAGGCTTAGGTCTGACTGTCCGCCTTTAGCTTTCTAATATTTCTATTGTTGAGGAATAAAAAGAAGCAGAAGAAGCACAAGATCACCGAGGTCCTTGCAAATGGCTGGTGCAGTTATATTGAGCATGCTGAACGTTCTACGGCCACCTGAGCTATCACAGAGGGTGGAGAGTCACAAGTTCAATCATCCTACAAAAGGCTAAGACTTGCAACTGCTTCATTCAACTAGTTCAGAGACAGTCAGTCCCAGATCTTCTATTCCACTGAAATAACCTACAGGAGTGCTCAAGACCTTAGAAGTTGCAAAGTCACCCCTCACATGAATGCGATCAACATTCCCCACACTGAGTTTCAATGCTGTCTTAGAGTCAGGTAACATGAAAACAGGCCCTTCAGCCCACCGAGCTATGCAACATAAACATTTTCCTCCAACACAGTGGTTAATCACAAATTCTTCTGCAAACCCTAAGGTTTCAAAATGAAATAATCCCAGAGACCTGTGACCCTTTATTGACTCAACCACTTAAATCAAGGAAGTTTACCCTGAAGTGATGGTAAACAGAGCAGAATATTTTATTTACTTTGAAAGAAAGTTTAAATCCAACTTTGATAATTCACAATTTGCCAGCCTGATGAAATATATAACCTCTTCCCACTTCCCTCCACTTGTATTTTAATATCATTCATGGAAAATGAACAACGATGCCCAGCAGCAGGCAAAATGCTTCTAAGGTCAAAGCATTTAGTGGAACTGCCCAACACATCACAAACAAACCATCAAGAGCTCAATAATACCAACAAATTGGACTTTCATTAAGTGAAATGGACTGACATTAAAGACCTAAAAGCATATAACCAAACCATACAATGTGATTTTGATCCAGTCTTCACCCATTTCAAAAGCAGTGTATTACAAAATTAGAAAAAGAAAAAAGATCAAAGACATTTATCAACAAGAAGAAAGCACCACACTTTTGGAGCACTTTAATGGAATTGGAATTACTCAATATTGAGCAAGGCTATAATGAAGCAAGACATTTTAAACCAGATTTTATCATAGTCAGTGAAGTGCTTCTAATCTATAAATAAAACAACTAAAAGTGCTTGAGAAGTGAAGTGTAGTGTGCCTTCCAGTGAAGTGCTGAAATCTTTGTTGCAGCAAAATTCAAGGCAATTTTAAGACAGTAATCAGACAGCTCGACTGGTATGAAAGCAGACAAGGATGATGCCCAAAACAGCTCAGAGTTAAACTTTGCACCATGTAAAAGATTCTATAGTGTGTGGTGCCACCTGGTGGATCCTTAGAACATGGAGACTTACAGCCCAAGTAATAACTTCAAAATAATCAAATTGGATTCATTAAAGACTAATAATATTACCACATCAAAATCAAACATTTCTCTCATTCATTAATTTAAGCTCTAAAAGCAATCAAGTTAGTCAAGCGCAATCTTAACTCTTTAATCAAATGAAGAGACCTCCCAAGTTCCACCAAATGATTCAAAGCAAAAATTTCCAAGATTACAGGCACACACAAGATCATTTTTCTATGGCAAAGACATCAAAATAACATTTCCACAAACCATAGGATATAATGCAGTTGCACAAAAACTGGTGTTTGGGGAAAATGGTTTTGGGTTATTTTCAAAACTGGATCAATCACTCGGAGAACAACAATGACACATTCAAGTAACACTACAGAGCAGAGCAGATGGGAATGCAAGCTGAAAGGGCATAATCTGCCTGTGTCTCTGCAGATGAAGTGAGTGAGAAGATGAAAGAGGGTATAGTGTGAAATTATCCAAGATTAAATTTGAATACATGCACGAAGGACTAGAGAGTAGCTAACTTATACGATCAGTCATGTACTGCATTAAACAAGTCACCATGTAATACAACAGAATAATGAATCAGAATCAGGTTTAATATCATCAGCATATGTCGTGAAATTTGCCAACTTTGCAGTACAATGCAATACATGATAAATATAAACAAAAAGAATTACAGTAATTATGTGTAGATAAAATAGTTAAATTGAAATCAGTATGAAAAACCAGAAATAAAAAGTAAGTATTGAGGGAGTGTTCATGGGTTCAATGACCATTTAGAAATTGGATGGCAGAGGGGAAGAAGCTGTTCCTGAATCACTGAGTGTGTGCCTTCCGGCTTCTGTACCTCCTTTCTGACAGTAACAATGGGAAGAAGGCATGTCCAAAGTTGTAGGGGTCCTTAATGACAGACGCTGCCTTTCTGAGGCACCATTCCTTGAAGATGTCTTGGATACTACAGAGGCTAGTACCCATGATGGAGCTGACTAATTCTACAACACTCTAGTTTCTTTCGAAACTTGTGTTTCTGCTTTATACTTTACCTAGTCTATGTCCCCAGTCAGAGGAAGTCAAGGAGACCAAGACCATAACACAAAGCAACTACATCAGGAAAATGCATTTCACATAATCACATTCAATTCTCTTAATTTTTTTATAACCAACATTAGCCAAGATCTGGGTGATTCTCAGCTACGGAGTAAATATTAGCTGTGTCTCTAAACAGTCATCTCACAATTACTTCAATAAGGTGTGCTAGCAAATGGATATGGAATACGGTCCTCAGCCATACAGTGGTCAAACTGCTTCACCTTGTGTTTGTCAACTGCAAGTTCCGACCACAGATTCTCAATCAACCTCTTGCACCACAAAGCAAAAAAAACACCTGAGAGAGGGAGTGCGAGAATGCCTTGCAGTTTAAAAACAAATTCCTTTTTAAACTGAGTGAAGCAGAGTGGACAGAATGTTATTTTATGATTTTGTTTCTGACTCTGTGAATGATGGAGATGCTTAGAACAAATCACCAAGATGGCGAAATCCAACCCTATCATTAGAATCAAAACACAAAAAATTTCAGTTAGCACAGCTATTTTATGAATAGGTGCACTATCAAAGAACATAGACGAGACCAATATTCAATCGTCACCAACTTGCTGATGTTGTAAGTGACTAACAAATTTTAACACAGTTGAAATACAAGTACTTCAAAGGCTGTCAATCTTATGGAGTATGCATCAAATGGTCAGATCACCGAAAACCAGGTCACAACAATCTACATGCAACAATCTGGATTGCTGCCTGTGCACATGCTAGTGATAGGATGATATGGCAGATGAACGTGTGGTTGAGGAATTGGTGCAGAAGACAGGGTTTCAGATTTCTGGATCTGAATCAAAATCATTGGGATCTCTTCTGGGGAAGGTATGATCTGCACAAAAAAAAAGGGGTTACACCTGAGCCCGAGGGGGACCAATATCCTTGTGAGCAGGTTTACGAGAGAGGTTGGGGAGGATTTCAATGAATTTGGCAGTGTCATGGGAAACAGTGTGATACGGCCGAGGATGGGGCAGTTGGTATACAAGTAGATTCAGTGTGTAGTAAGACTGTGAGGAAGGACAGGCAAAATTGTAGTCAGTGGGATGAGCTGAAGTGTAAAATGGGGCAAAATCAAAAAGGTTGATGAATTTAGGACTGAAGGTGTTATATTTAAATACACACAGCATATAGAAAAAAGTAGTAGATAATCTTGTAGCGCAGTTAGACGTTAGCACTCAGGACACTGAGGGAATCACTGAGTCATGAATGAAAGAAGATCATAGTTGGGAGCCTAACATCCAAGAAAACACATTGCATTGAAAGGACATGCAGGTAAGACAGAGGGGGTGAGGTGGCTCTGTTGAGAGAAAATTAAATCAATTCCTTAGAAAGAGATGACATAGGATCAGAAAATGTAGAATCCTTGTGGGGAGAGTTAAAACATAGAAACATAGAAAACCTACTGAACAGTACAGGCCCTTCAGCCCACAATGCCGTGCCAAACATGTACTTACTTTAGAAATTACCTCGGGTTACCAGAGCCCTCCATTTTCCTGAGCTCCACGTACCTATCCAGGAGTCTCTTAAAATACCCTATTGTATTTGCCTCCACCACCATTGTCAGCAACCCATTCCACATACTCACTACTCTGTGTAAAAAACTTACCCCTGACATTTTCTCTGTACCTACTTCCAAGCACCTTAAAACTGTGCCCTCTAGTGTTAGCCATTTCAGCCCTGGGAAAAAGCCTCTGACTATCCACATGATCAATGCCTCTCATCATCTTATACACCTCTATCAGGTCACCTCTCATCCTCCGTCGCTCCAAGGAGAAAAGCCCAAGTTCACTCAACCTATTCTCATAAGGCATGCTCCCAATCCAGGCAACATCATTCTAAATCTCCTCTGCACCCTTTCTATGGTTTCCACATCCTTCCTGTAGTGAGGTGACCAGAACAGTACTCCAAGTGGGGGTCTGACCAGGGTCCTATATAGCTGTTACATTACTTCTCAGCTCTTGAACTCAGTCCCACAGTTGATGAAGGCCAATGCACTGTATGCCTTCTTAACCACATAGTCAACCTGCGCAGCAGCCTTGAGTGTCCTATGGGGACTCGGACCCAAAGATCCCTCTGATCCTCCACACTGCCAAGAGTCTTACCATTAATACTATATTCTGCCATCATATTTGACCTACCAAAATGAACCACCTCACACTTATCTGGGCTGAACACCATCTCTCAGCCCAGTTTTGCAGCCTATTGATGTCCCACTGTAACCTCTGACAGCCCTTTACACTATCGACAATATCTCCAACCTTTGTGTCATCAGCAAATTTATTAACCCATCCCTCCACTTCTTCATCCAGGTCATTTATAAAAATCACAAAAGGAAGGGGTCCCAGAACAGATCCCTGAGGTACATCACTGGTCACCAACCTCCATGCAGAATATGACCCATCAACAACCACTCTTTGCCTTCCGTGGGCAAGCCGATTCTGGATCCACAAAGCAAGGTCCCCTTGGATCCCATGCCTCCTTACTTTCTCAATTAGCTTTGCATGGGATACCTTATCAAATGCCTTGCTGAAATCCTTATACACTACATCTACTGCTCTATCTTCATCAATGTGTTTAGCCACATCCTCAAAAAAATTCAATCAGGCTCATCAAGCACGACCTGCCTTTGACAAAGTCATGCTAACTACTCTTAATCATATGTTTATAAATCCTGTTAAGTAACTACAAAGGTAAAAAGACCCTAACAGGAGTTGTATACAGGCCTCCAAACAGGATGTGGGATGCAAATTACAACAGGAGATAGAAAGGCACGCAAGAAGGGCAATGGTACGATAGTCATGTGGATGTCAATATTCAGGTTGCTTGGGAAAAATCAGGTTGGTGCTGGATCCCAAGAGGCCAAATTTGTGGAATGTCTACAAGTCAGCTTTCTGGAGCAGCTTGTGGTTGAGTCCACTAGGGGAAAGACAATTCTGGATTGGATGCTGTGGAATGAACCAGGTTTAATTAGGGAGCTTAAGGTAAAGGAACCCTTAAGAAACAATGAACATAATATGATAAAATTCAACCTGCAGTCTGAGAAGGACAAGATAAAAGTCAGATGTATCAGTATTACATTGGTGTAAAGGGAATTACAGAGACATGAGAGAGGAACTGGCAAAAGTTTGTTAGAAGGCGACACTAGTAGAGATGATGGCAGCACAGCAATGGACAGAGTTTCTGGCACAATTTGGAAGCAGCAAGATTGATACATCCCAAAGATAAAGTATTCTAAACGGAGAATGATGCAACCTTATGCATGTGCTCGGCAAAACAGTCTACGTTGGGTCTCACTGATATAGAGGAGATGACACCAGGAGCACTAGACACAGTATATGACCCCAATAGACTCACAAGTGAAGTGTCGCCTCATCTGGAAAGACTGTTTAGGACCCTGTGAGGAAGGAGGCGCAGGGAAAGGTGTAGCACTTGTTCCGCTTGCAAAGATAAGTGCCAGGAGGAAGATCAGTGAGGAGAGACGAATGGACAAGGGAGTCCCATAGGGAGCGATCCCTGCGGAAAGCAGCAGTGGGGGGGGGGGGGGGAAGGTGGGAGAGAGGGAAAGATGTGCTTGGTGGTGGGATCCCACTGGAGATGGCGGAAGTTCCGGAGAATTACATGCTGGACACGGAGGCTGGTGGAGTGGTAGGTGAGGCCAAGAGGAACACTGTCTTTAGTAGGGTGACAGGAGGATGGGGTAAGAGTAGATTTGCGTGAATTGGAAGAGATGCGGTTGAGGGCAGCCTTGATGATGGTGGAAGGGAAGCCCCTTCCTTTGAAAAAGGAGGACATCTCCTTCGTTCCAGAGTGAAAAGTATCATTCTGAGAGCAGATGCAATGGAGAAGGAGAAATTGAGAGAAGGGAATAGCATTTTAATAAGTAACAGGGTGGGAAGAGATACAGTCCAGGTAGCTGCGAGAGTTTGTGGGCTTATAATAGACATCAGTAGATAAACTGTCTCCAGAGACAGAGAGTGAGACTGAGACGGGGGAGGGAGGTTTCGGAAATGGACCAGGTAAATTTGAGGGCAGGGTGGTAGTTGGAGGCAAAGTTGATGAAGTCGACGTGCTCAGAATGGGTGCAGGAAGCAGCAGCAATGCAGTTGTCGATGCAGCATAGGAAAAGTTGGGGACGGACAACAGTGTAGGTTTGGAACCTGGACTGTTCCACATTGACGACAAAAAGGCAAACGAAGCTGGAACCTGTGTGAGCACCCGTGGCTACATCTTTTGTTTCAAGGAAGTGGAAGGAGCCAAAGGAGAAATTACTTAGACTGAGGACAAGTTCACCTAGAGGAGGAGAATGGTGGTGGAGGGGATCTGGTTGGGTCTGTTGTCCAGGGAGAAACAGAGAGTTTTGAGGCCTTCCTTATGGGGGATGGAGGTGTATAGGGACTGGACAACCATAGTGAAAATAAGATGATGGGGGCTAGGGAACGTGAAACAATTGAAACTGTAACTGTAGCTGACAAGGGAAGTCAAAGACAGTATAAAAGGAAAAGATAGGGCATATATCATAACAAAAAATAGTGGGAAGTTAGAAGATTGGAAAGCTTATAAAAATCAACAGAAAGCAACTAGAAAAGCCATAAGGAGAGAAAAGATAAAATATGAAGGAAAGCTAGATTATAAAATAAAAGTGAATACCAAAGATTTTTCAGATATATAAGGAGTAAAGAGAGGTGAGAGTGGATATTGGACTGTTGGAAAATGACACTGGGGAGGTAGTAATGGGAGACAAAGAAATGGTAGTCGAACTTATTAAGTATTTTGCATCAACCTTCACTGTGGAAAACACTAGCAGTATGCCAGAAATTCAAGCGTCAGGGTGCAGAGGTGAGTGTTGTTACTATTACTAAAAGAAAGGTGCTTTGGAAACCAAAAGGTCAGAAGACAGTTATGTTACCTGGACCAAATGGACTATACCCCAGGGTTCTGAAAGAGGTAGGTGAAGAGACTGGATTAGTAATGATGTTTCAAGAATCATTAAATTCCAGAGTGGTTCCAGACGACTGGAAAAATGCAAATATCACTCCACTTGAAGAAGGGAACCAGGCAGAAGAAAGGAAATTATAAGCCTGATTTCAGTAGTAGGGAAGATGTTGGAGCCCATTATTGAGGATGGGGTTTCGGGATTCTTGGAGGCACATGATAAAACAGGCCAAAGTCAGCACAGTTTCCTTCAGAGGAAATTTTGCTTGACAAATCCGTTGGGATTCTATGAGGAAATAACAGGCAGGACAGACAACAGAGAGTCAGTGGATATTGTTTACTTGGATTTTCAGAAGGCCTTTGATGAGGTGCCCCACATGAGGCTGCTTAACAAGATAAAAGTCTGTGGTATTATAAGAAAGGTACTAGCGTGGAAGTCATTCCTGCCTGTGGCCATCAAACTTTACAACTCCTCCCTTGGAGGGTCAGACACCCTGAGCCAATAGGTTGGTCCTGAACTTATTTCCTGGCATAATTTACATATTACTATTTAACTATTTATGGTTTTATTACTATTTAATTATTTATGGTGCAACTGTAACGAATACCAATTTCCCCCTGGGTCAATAAAGTATGACCATGGATAGAAGAATGGCTGACAAACAAGAGGCAAAGATTGGGAATAAAGGGGGCCTTTTCTGGTTGGCTGCCGATGACTAATGGTGTTTCACAGGGGTTGGTGTTGGGACCACTTCTTTTCACGTTCAATGTCAATGATCTGGATGATGGAATTGATGGCTTTGTTGCCAAGTTTGCGCACAATACAAAGATAGATGGAGGGGCAGTTGGTGCTGAGGAAGCAGGGAGTTTGCAGGAGGATTTGGACAGACAGGGACAATGGGCAAAGTGACAGATGGAATATAGTGTAGAGAAGTGCACAGTCATGCACTGTAGTAGAAGGAATAAAGGCATAACCTAGTTTCTAAACAGGTAGAAAATTCAAAAATCAGAGATAAAAAGGGACTTGGAAGTCCTTGTGCAGGATTCCCTAAAGCTTGAGTCGGGGTGTTAAGGAAGGCAAATGCATTGTTAGCATTCATTTCAAGAGGATCAGAATATAAGAGCAAGGACATCATACTCAGGCTTTATAAGACATTTGTCACACTGCACTTGGATTACTGAGTGCAGTTTTGGGCTCCTTATCCAAGTAGAGATGTGCTAGCATTGGAGAGGGGCCAGGTTCCCAAAAATGATTCCAGGAATGAAAGGGTTAACAAATGAGGAGCATTTGAGGCTCTGGGCCTGTACTCACTGGAGTTAGAAGAATGAGGGAAGATCTCATTGAAATCTATCAACTACTGAAAAGCCTAGATATGAAATGCATATTTCCTATAGTGGCTGAGTTTTGGACCAGAGGGCACAGTCTCAGAATAGAGGGACATGCATTTAGAACAGAGATAAGGAGGAATTTCTTTAGCCAGAGGGTAGTGAATTGTCACAGGCATCTGTAGAGGTCAAGTCATCGAGTTAACTTAAAGTGCAAGTTGATAGGCTCTTGATTAGTCAGGGTGGCAAGGTTTACAGGGAGAAGGCAGAAAAATCGGATCAAGGGGGATAATAAATCAGCCATGATGGAATGATGGAGCAGACTCAATGGGCTGAATGGCCTAATTCAGCTCCTATGTCTTATCATCAGCATGCAAGTTAGGGAAATCTCAACCACAGGCAAGTACAAATTTATATGAACCTCCAACCCAATTAAAAATTAAAATTGTTTAAAAAGATCTCTGAAACACCCACCTCTCTTCCTTTGTGTGTGACTAAAGCAGCAAGTGGTTTGGCGTAGAACCTACTGAAGGAAAATCCCAGGCAGCCATACATACTGTTAGCTGTAAGCTTCAGGGCTTTTTGTCTGATATCATACTGGAACAGAAAGCAAAAATCACAAGTCATCAGTACTTCACAAAAATATTGAGCACTGAAGCATCATTCAGAAACTGATATAGGGGTTAATCTTCAGGTTTAACAGGTGCCAATTCCCAACCACACTAAATAGAATTACAAAGTAAAGAACCAGGAGTAGCAATACCAATGCTAATGCCATTAAGGAAAAGTGATAATCAAATGTACCAGCTTATTAGTACAGCATAATTTGCTTCTGGCTTCAAACTTAAAGCATTCTATATTTCTTACAAGCAGACATCTCCGAGAGTGACAAGTGATATTATAAATATTAAAATGTTTCAGTGTTTTTTTCCCTAAAGACAAATCACCTCAAAATGCTACTGTGAAGTGATAAATCAGTAATATACCCAGAACTGTCATATTACTAAGGCAGTAATCGTGCTAACATTTTTCTGTATCATTACAATCCTGACCATGATACAGTTCAGCTTTAACTCTGTATCATTACAATCCTGACCATGATACAGTTCAGCTTTAACTGCCTGCCCAAGTTGCCAGTCAAGTGATAAATGAGAAGAACGGCCGCTGCCACATTAAAGCTTGGCATTAATTGAAGTGATATACCTATTAAAAATTACTGTTATGGCTAAGAGAGAAAAAAAATTAAGGAGATAAAAATTTTACAAGATTGCAAATATCTGGCAAGTTGGAGGTTTCTGTTAGTTGAGATTTCTGTCTGCTACCCTACCCCCACACAAAACGAGAGAAGTGGCCACTAAATGCATGGAGATTTTAAGGAAGTAAAAAGCCTTTAAGTGCTGAAACCATTGTGGGTAAAACCTTGCTACCTATTGTTAGTTGCAATTTATATTTAAAAAGGTGCAATTTTGTGCATTTTAAAGCAGCACTGAAAAAACAGCTTTTATATGATGTTGCTCAGCTGAAAAAAAATGTTACAAGTCACCAACTTTAAAGTTCCCCACCCCCCACACTACACCAAGTAATTTCAGACAAACCCACAGCCATGAGATGACATAATCAAATTGCTGCAAATAATGATGTATTTCTGAATTAAATTTGTCTCTTCAATCAGCTTTTGTATCCAAGAATCATGTACTGTTTCATTTGTGTATCAACACAGTTAAATAGAATGGACACTCTAGTCTTCCAAGCAGTGTTTCCCTGTAGTTTACACATTATTGCTGCCCAGAAATGGCTTTCAGAGCATCAACCAACACTAGAGGCCACCTGATCCATCATATGCATGCTTGTTCTTTGAAAGGCTAGCAAACCCATCCCATACTCATGCATGCCTGTGTATTAGTTCAATAGCTCCATTCAATATCAGAGAATGCTTACAATATACAACTCCAACTTCTTGCTCTTTGCAGACAACAATGGAAACAAAAGGGTACCCCAAAGAATGAGTGACAGTAAAAACATTAGAACCCCAAAGCCCGCCACACTCCCCCATCCCAAGCACAAGTGGCAGCAAACTCTCTCTCTCTCTAATAAAGAAGCAGAGACATGTCACAGAGTGAGAGGGACTAACAAAAAACACTCGCTGATTGCGATGATAAAGTTTGCCACTTCGCTTAATTCTACTATAAGCATTGTAGTTTATCATCTGCAATGCCTGTAGTGGTACGCTTGCGCTGTACGTTCCCAAAACATTGAACTGTGCAATACTGAAATCACGATCGGGCATTAGAAAACACCCAATTTTCCAAAGTGGCATAATTTCCAATGTCAGTGTTCCATTGTTTTCTCAGTGGAACGAGAAAACTATCGCTTTGAGAAAGTGTTATTCAAACTTCAATGAGTAAACTGTGATGAGATTTCATTTAAAAAGAACAGCAGCACTGGACATAGCAAAGAAATGTAGAAGAAACTGGTACCGCACTGACATTTGACTGACAGCCACTTTTCAGTTTACATGGATAAGAAATGGCTGCTGTCACCAGATCATCTCAAGGCAGCTGACTGGACTGTGACACAGAAGCCACTGTGGGGTTCAGCATGGCAGGAGGAAGTTGCTGACATTCAAAAGCATTGCTTCTGGACAATCTGTTCAAGACGGACGTCTGAGAGAATGCTTTCAATGAAGGCAAAGTGGCTTCAAAGGAAATCACAAATTTTGGTTAATATAGATTATTTTTAATGTTTCAACATGACATATTTTGGATTGTTCTTTAAAAAATGTGCTCACAAGAACTTTAATGTTTTTGATGGTCGAAACATTCCAACATTGCCAGTTCCAGGGCAGCCAGGGGACAGAGTTGACTTCCTGTCACCTTTTTGCTGGCAGGAATTGTTTTTCGAGCCACCAGCGTGGAAAGCCCTGACGTGGCCCAAGATGGATCAGTGGGTGCCTTTACCCTTCAGGTTCCCTCCGACAGAATCATACTAGATACATACAAATGTGCTTTAGAAGGCTGGTGGCAACCATGGGCAGCTGTTGCCAACATATTGAGCTTAGCAATACATCACTGTTTTAACAATGGGAATGATTCCTATACACTCAGACCCCGCATAGCGCTGTTCTGTTACAATGCAGTTATTCGATTCTTTATTGAAATTTTTTTAAATGACAAAAATTCATTCTAAATAACACTTAAAACTTCTCAAGAGCGGCTGCCATTACAGTAAACATTCAATCAGCCAATGAGAGCACTTTACACACGCTCTGAGCCACTCACAGCCAATCACATATCAGTTCACACTCTGCCTCCCCCGTGTGTGTAAATGTTCTTGTTCCCTTGCCAATTTATTCCATTTTTTTCACTCAATGTCTGGAAAACAGCTTGCAACTTCCAGTGAGGATAGTACATCTAAAGTGTCTAGAGAAAACATTAGCATGGATGTGAAACTGCAATTGATACGGCATTTGGAAACTGGTGAGCGTCAGGTTGATGTTTGCACCGCTTTGAAATTGGTTATGTCATCAATCAAAACAATTATTCAAAAAATTCATTAGCACCAGTATCACCACCATCACACAAATCATCGACCAGTTCATTGATGCTGACTGGGAGTGAAACAATAAGGCAAAGGGAGGTGTTCTCAACATAATTTCCTGCTACTGTTCTGCCTCATGAGAAGAAACTTAAGAAAAGGTAGTCAAATAATAACGCCTACTTGAAAAAGCCAAAGTTAGAGGAGGACCCGCAGCCTGATCCCTCCTGTAAGGTGTAACCACCACCCACTTCCCTCCACTGCTGCTGCGATGTGTTGCTGCTGCACTGATGTACAGGTTAGGTCTGTATGCATGTTTGTTACTCCACGAATTACTGTGTGCACATAAAATAATATATACCATATATCTCAGGTTTGATTTTTATTAAATCAGGCACACACATCTATTTACATAATGTTATAATGACCCTACGTAAGCACTAGTTTACATAGTGTCCACCTCTGAGGAACGCATCCTCAGCATTCAGTGGGGTCTGAGTATATATAGAATGTTACTAAATAAAGTAAACTCTGTAAGTCAATTAAGCACCATTAACATGGTGCCCACAGTGACAAAGACACTTCATTATTATTTCTGCAGTCGGATCCAAAAACATTTTCCGTCAATCTTACCGGCCACTCAGCATATTTGCATGCACAATAAGAAACTCCAACTAGCATGCCTTTGTTTGGTTCAGAAATAAAGCTGCAAAGAGATGGACAATTACCTGCAAGTAGAGATCAGGGTTTAAGTCTGGTTGTTTCATCAAGTTTTTAACTTGTCGCCGCCTCTCCACCAATTTCCGGATTTCCTTAGGCAGAATACCCATCTCCTGATCTTGATCTGGTATTTCAGGAATTTCTTCTAGTTCATCGCCCTGAGGGGGATAAAAATGTTATAGAGAGTATAAGACAATGAATGGGACCCACTCACCGAAATTCACAGCCTGTAGGTGAATAACCTGATTAGGATTTTGAAAGCCCAAGTATCCTCCCAAGTGGCCTTGAGTGGCAGCTAGGCCTCATACAGTGGATCCTGAGGGCCTGCCACAGAAGTACCATTATGAACCTTTGTCATCTCATCATTGACAAAAATCAGAGAAATACTCAAATAAGTTTTAGTATTACTTTGTAAAAAAAAAAGAAAAACAATTTAATGAAATGCCTCTAATGCTATGTGCCTATGATGTTGCTGCAAGGAAGTTTTTCACTGTATCAATGTATACATGCATATTACAATAAATTTAACTTTGAAATCCTAGAATGTAATCATAAATGTTCAGAATGTAAACAAATGATTTAGCTGTAAATTTTAAGGGTTTTGTGACACAAATCAGACTAAATCTGGCCCAGAAATTCATTAAGTCAGTGCTCAGATCTGAATCCAGCAGGGAAACAGTGGGCAAGATCATGGGATTAACCAACCTGCAGCTCATTTGTATTTGCAATGAAGCATGTAAGGCAAGGATAAGCTGGCCAACAAGGAGGAGATACGAAGTGGTTGTAACCTAAATGTGAGCATGATATGACCCATTAATGTTTCAGATCTTGCGCTTGCTGTGAGAGTTGATGAGAAGTGAATGGTCCTACTGCTTCAAGTGGCAACAAAACTGCTCCAAGTATTCTCACAGTAAAGAGATCTTTCAATAGAATTTCACCAACCATCAAAACATATACAAAAATCAATACCATTCCCAATCAATAATATCATTAGAATACATAAGATATGCAATGTATCTCTATACTGCAATATGCAGTATTTTAGAGGTTCCTCAAAACGTAATGAAATTAGTTACAACTAAATATAAATCAAATTTTAAACCCATAACCATTAAGAAATGTATCCATTTCAATGCTCCAGCAAAAGAAACTATGAAAATTTTCATCTATTTGAATATTCCCATCAGGTTTCAACACATCAAGGTTTATTCTCCTTTCAGTGAGCATGACACTTGCTCATGGTAGACAGTGACAGAGGAAATAAGTGGCATAAGAAAGTAAGTTAACTGAATGCAATTGAGAGCCGGGGGTGGAGGTGGTACTGGCAGAATGGGAATACCACTCCCATAATCTCCCCTCAAAGGGGCACACCATCTTGTTTGGAAAGTCCTGCAGCTGACTTTCTATTCTAAATTTTCCAAATTTTGCATGTGCTAACCAGTGGAAATATTGTTCCTACCTCCAGGTTCCTCTGAGAATTTGAGGCAGTTCTCTGTACGGTGGTGAAACAGATATTGAATTCTTGAATGATTGAAGGATACAAGCTATTGAAATCAAGCAGCAGAATAAACTTATCATAGAATCCTAAAAAAGACACAAAAAGTATAAGCATAAACACAGGAGATTCTTCAGATGCTGCAAATACAGAACATACACAAAATGCTGGAGGAAAATTATAAGCATCCAAATGTTATACAAATGATACTTTCAAATCAGTCAGACAAATGAAGTTATGGAACAAATCGCCCTGAAGGGATTGAGCATCTTGTATTCCATTAGCAGGAGAGAAATGACAAACCTACGTCCTGATTATGTGTTGGAAGTCAGTGATTCATTTCAATAGAAATACAAGTAGTGAGCAGGTTAAAAACCTGCAATTCAGAGACAGAAGGCAAGGAGTCAGAGGAGATTCATCACGTTGCATCCTATACCTTCTCTGTAACTTAAAACTAACTTGATTTCTCCTTCCCAGTTCCAACAAAGAGTCTTTACTCTGAAACATTAACTATTTTTATTTCTATAGATACTGCCTGACGCAACCTGGAAGACCAGTGCACCTTCAGGGTGCCGGATTTTCGTGAGCAGATTCGAGGTTGGTGCCCCCACAAGAAACTGGTGTGCCCTGTAGTACACAGAAGATCATAAGCAACAAGCTGGCTGCTGGCTGTGTGCCCAGAAACCCGTGATCTTTGGGCACAGAACTCGGGGGAAAAAGCGACACAACAGACTTTTAACACCATAAATCAGCAAGTTGTTTTCTTATATCTCCCCTCTCGCTGTGAAATGGGGACACATCTTTTCCTCTTTTTTTGGGGGGGGGGGAGGAGACAAGAGAGAGGAGAGAGGAGAGAGGAGAGAGGAGAGAGAGGAGAGAGGAGAGAGAGGAGAGAGGAGAGAGAGGAGAGAGGAGAGAGAGGAGAGAGGAGAGAGAGGAGAGAGGAGAGAGAGGAGAGAGGAGAGAGAGGAGAGAGGAGAGAGAGGAGAGAGGAGAGAGAGGAGAGAGGAGAGAGAGGAGAGAGGAGAGAGAGGAGAGAGGAGAGAGGAGAGAGAGGAGAGAGGAGAGAGAGGAGAGAGGAGAGAGGAGAGAGGAGAGAGAGGAGAGAGGAGAGAGGAGAGAGAGGAGAGAGGAGAGAGGAGAGAGGAGAGAGAGGAGAGAGGAGAGAGGAGAGAGGAGAGAGGAGAGAGGAGAGAGGAGAGAGGAGAGAGGAGAGAGGAGAGAGGAGAGAGGAGAGAGGAGAGAGGAGAGAGGAGAGAGGAGAGAGGAGAGAGGAGAGAGAGGAGAGAGGAGAGAGAGGAGAGAGAGAGAGAGAGAGAGAGAGAGAGCGCGCGCGCACACGCGCGCGCCAATGGTATGTCTTTGGGGTACTGCAAGTCTGTGTCTTTATAGATGCTTTGCTTGGTGGAAGGTGCAGATGCTTTTTTGCTGGTGGGGGAGGGGGCCGTTGCTTTGCTGGGAGGAGCTTTGGGGTTCTAAAATTTAATTGTCATTCATTCTTTGGGGTACTTCTGTTTTTGTAGACGTTTGCAAAGAAAAAGAATTTCAGGATGTATATTGTATACATTTCTCTGACATTAAATGTACCTATTGAAACCTGTTGATTATGCTGAGTACGTCTAGCACCTTCTGTGTAGATCATATGTAGATAAATTCTCGACAAGCATGGAAGTGAAAAGTTACCAAAGGTAGTCAAAATGCAAAATTGAGATTCCAAACCGATCAACCTAAAACTTAATGCTTGGTGAAGCAGGATTGAGAGGGCAAGTGGCCAACTTCTAGTCGTAGTTAATCTGACGGAATGTACGCACCTTGACTCATATGTATATTACCAGCAGTAAATTCACCCTGCTTTCTGAAAGGGGGGAGGGGTGATGAAAATCATATGGAAAACAAAAATGTGAGATTAAAAGGAGGAAAACAATGCAGTATAGTTTTATTCAATGGTTAAACTTACCAACTTTGGGGTCCAAAACCAAACCACCAGCATAAGCTGCTTTTCTTCGACCTTTCTTCATCTTTCCTGTACTTCCACCTCCACCATCAATGTGTTCCTCATCATCATCTACCTGAAAATCCAAGAGTCAAAGACCATGTTGTTTGCAGGCTGTGCGCGTTTCTGACATCACAACAAAATTATTTTATTGGCAAAAAGCAGTTTGGGATGTCCGGAGGCATCAGAAACTTTTCCTTGAGCAACTGTTGCCACTTATATTGTGTGTAAGTCATCCAAGTTTCAGAAAGCTTGAAAAAGTCAGTTTTGGTAAATTGTGCCAGAGAAAAAAAAATGGCCCTCTATTTTAAAAATAATACTAAAATTGAGCACCTACACATGACAAAAGACTGAATAGAAGGCTAGCAAGGCACATGCATCAAGAAATCAGGCTTAATTTTTTTTAAAGTAGGCATTTTCTGAAGTCCCATAAAAAAAATCATTGAAAGCTCATCAGATCTCTAATTTTACAATTCCACAGTTATATACACTATCCTCTCAGCCGTCTCTCTGTGTCTAGAATTTTACTGCAGCATTATGACACTCAATTGCCTTCATCTGAAATTGCCTGTCAATTGAAAATGGATTCATTCTGCCAGATTTCAGTATTCAAGTGATATGTCATTGAAAGAACACTACAGCAGAACAATATAGGTACAGGAATAAAATACATACAGCACCTATCCACCCTATAATATTAATAGGATCTCTAGTTATTTCCTCATTAACCAATTTTTTCCATATTAAGCACAGAACAATCCTCAGATTATGGCTGTCAAGAATGGACACATCACTTCCATTCTTTGTGGGAATGGCTATTGGACAAGGAGACTGGGCTGGTGACACAGAGGCAAGTTAAAACCCACTGTGATGTCAAAGAAAATCAAATTGGTTAAAAAATTAAATCTGGAATAAAAAAATTAATCAGGGAATAATAACTTTGATATACTACCTTCTTTTAGGGAAGGAAATTTGCTCTCCTACCAGGTTCGGTCTGCTGACTCCACCTTTCTGTCAACATTAATAGTCCCATTTCAGTAGCTCCAGAATATCATAAGAATGGGTAGGCCATTCAGCCCCCATTCATATTCCACAATTCATTAATATGTTGGTTGACCTTTTACCTCTCTGCTATTTTGTATCATATATACAATATCAAAAAACACAGCACAGAAACAGGTTTCAGCCTGACTCATCTATGTTGACTAAGGTACCTTGACGTGCTGATTCCATTTTCCTGCACTTGGCTCAGATCCCTTTCCTATCCACATATCTGCTTTCGAAATCCTTTTTGATAGAGATTTCCAAAGAGTCATATGAAGAAAATTTTTCTCATTTCAGTCCTAAATGCTAATGCCTTGCTTTGAGACACCCAAGCAAGAGGAAATATCAACCCTGGATCTAACCTGGCAAGCCAGTGGTCATAACTTCCAGCCTGAAACCAGCCTTCTGATTCCTACTGGAGACGTAACAGACTGTGCATCCAAGAAGCTAGAAGAACTCTCGGCCTGAAACATCCAATGTTTACTCTTTTCCATAGATGCTGCCTGGCCTGCTGAGTTCCTCCAGCATCTTGTGTGTGCTGCGTGGATTTCCAACATCTGCAGCTCTTCTCTTGTTCGGATTTGGAATATTATGCTCAGATCTGATCACCTCATTGTAGTAAGGACAAGGAAACTTCAGAGAGAGTGCAAAGGAGCTTTGCCAGAATGACGTCTGGACAAGAAGGCATACCTTATGAAGATAGGCAAGCTAAGGCTTTTCTCTGGAGTGAAAGATGATGACAGGTGACTTGACAGAGGTGTGTAGGATAATAAGAGACATAGATCGAGTGTACAGCCTCACGTTTTCCCAGGGTGGAAATAGCTAATGCAAGCGGGCATGATTTAAGGTGATTGGAGGAAAGTGTAAGGGGGGGGGGGGCAGAGGTGTCAGAGGTAAATTCTTTACACAGAGATTGGTGGGTGCATGGAATGCCCTGTCAGAACCCTTTAGACGGGCATATGGATGATAAAAGTCCCACTTGGTGGTGCAATAATATCAGCGCCAGACTCCAGAGCAAAGGTTCCCGAGTTCGAATCCAAGTCGGGTTGAGCGTTGAGCGAGCAACTCGGCCTCGTAAAATCAAGAATAGCTTGCTATGGAAACACCGTCATGACAGTGCCTCGATAACTCCACTGCCGAGTTAAGGGCTATTCTTCTCCATGGATGATAAAAAACGGAGGTCTATGTAGGAGGGAAGGGTTAGATTGATCTTAGAGTAGGTTAAAAGGTTGGCACAACATCGTGGGCTGAAGGGCCTCTACTGTGCTGTAATGTTCTTTATTCCCCACTATCAGTATTGCAGCCCCTCATCACAATGTTCCAGACCCAGCCATCTTCAACTGTACTATGACATTAGAAGTGAGGGTGTTTGCTGTGATAGCAGTGTACACATCGTTAGATAATAAAGCTACCCATGTCCCCATGTAGGTAGCAAACTGAGTGCCACACAAGCGATGATCAATGACTATATTCAGTAAAGTGAAAGGCTCAACTATCTACACTAAGTGATGAACCCTCACCAGTAACAATGATCAGAAACTTCATGAGACAATCACATAATTGCTGCACTAACAGTTGCCAGAGGCAAATGATTCATGTTCCTTATACACAGGTATAGTGAAATACTCTCCCCTATAATGGGTGCAGCAAAAATATCACTCAAGAATCTCTACATCACCCACCACCATGGATGACGTGTGCACCATTAACAAGATGCAATCAGCAATACACTGAATTCTTCAAAAGAGTCTACTGCTTCAGTTACATAAAAGGACAGACAGCAGCTGCATGGGAACACCACCACATCCAAGTCAAGCCCCATCCTCACCTCATATCACTGTAATCCACCAAAGCTGGGTCAGAATCCTAGGACTTTGCAACTTGTCAGAGGGAGCACAGCAATTCAAAGCAATCATCTTCTTAAGGAGAATTGGAGACAAGCAACAAATGCTGATGGCCTTGTCAGCAATTATACTTGACAAACAAATAGAATGGTGTTTAATGCCACCAAATGGAGAGGCAGTGGATGTCATTTACCTGGATTTTCGGAAGGCTTTGAAAGGGTGCCACACGAGGCTGCTTAACAAGATAAAATCCTATGGCATTACTGGAAAGGCACTGCCATGGGTAGCGGAATGGCTGACAGGTAGGAAGCAGCAAATGGGAATAAAGGGGACCTTTTCTGATTGGCTGCCAGGGACTAGTGGTGTTCCTCAGGGATCAGTATGGGGACTGCTACTTTTCACATTGATTATCAGTGATTTGGATAATGGAATTGATGGTTTTGTGGCAAGGTTTGTGGATGATACGAAGATAGGTGGAGGGGTAGGTCACACTGAGGAAGCAATGCAATTGTAGCAGGACTTAACAAATTGGAGAATGGGCAAAAAAGTGGCAGATGGAATAGTGTTGGGAAATGTATGGTAATGCATTTTGGTAAAAGGAAATATAGTGCAGGCCATTACCTAAATGGGGAGAAAATTCAAACATCGGAGATGCAAAGGGACTTAGCAGCCCATGTAGAAGACTCACAGAAGGTAAATTTACAGGTTGAGTCTGTGGTAAAGAAGGCAAATGCAATGTTGGCATTTATTTCAAGAGGAATAGAATATAAAAGCAAGGAGATAATGCTGAGCCTTTATAAGACACTAGTTAGGCCGCACATGGAGTACTGTCAACAGTTTTGGGCCCCATATCTCAGAAAGGGTGTGTTGTCATTGGAGAAAGTCCATAGGAGGTTCACGAAGATGATTCCAGGACAGAAGGGGTTAACATACGAGGAGCGTTTGGCAGCTTTGGACCTGTAATCACTGGAATTTAGAAGAATACAGAGGAGGATCTCATTGAAATGTACCGAATGTTGAAAGGACCAGATAGGGTGGATGTGGAGAGGATGTTTACTCCAAACAACAGGAATTCTGCAGATGCTGGAAATTCAAGCAACACACATCAAAGTTGCTGGTGAATGCAGCAGGCCAGGCAGCATCTGTAGGAAGAGGTGCAGTCGACGTTTCAGGCCGAGACCCTTCGTCAGGACTAACTGAAGGAAGAGTGAGTAAGGGATTTGAAAGTTGGAGGGGGAGGGGGAGATCCAAAATGATAGGAGAAGACAGGAGGGGGAGGGATGGAGCCAAGAGCTGGACAGGTGATTGGCAAAAGGGGATACAAGAGGATCATGGGACAGGAGGTCCGGGAAGAAAGACTGGGGGGGGGGGGGGACCCAGAGGATGGGCAAGAGGTATATTCAGAGGGACAGAGGGAGAAAAAGGAGAGTGAGAGAAAGAATGTGTGCATAAAAATGAGTAACAGATGGGATACGAGGGGGAGGTGGGACCTTAGCAGAAGTTAGAGAAGTCGATGTTCATGCCATCAGGTTGGAGGCTACCCAGACGGAATATAAGGTGTTGTTCCTCCAACCTGAGTGTGGCTTCATCTTTACAGTAGAGGAGGCCGTGGATGGACATGTCAGAATGGGAATGGGATGTGGAATTAAAATGTGTGGCCACTGGGAGATCCTGTTTTCTCTGGCGGACAGAGCGTAGATGTTCAGCAAAGCGGTCTCCCAGCCTGCGTCGGGTCTCGCCAATATATAAAAGGCCACATTGGGAGCACCGGACGCAGTATATCACCCCAGTCGACTCACAGGTGAAGTGTTGCCTCACCTGGAAGGACTGTTTGGGGCCCTGAATGGTGGTAAGGGAGGAAGTGTAAGGGCATGTGTAGCACTTGTTCCGCTTACACAGATAAGTGCCAGGAGGGAGATCAGTGGGGAGGGATGGGGGGGACGAATGGATGTTTACTCCGATGGGTGTATCCAGAACTAGAGGGCACAGCCTCAAAATTGAGAGGTGACCTTTTAGAACAGAGGAAAGGAGGAATTTTTTCAGCCAGAGAGCAGTGAATGTGTGGAATCCCCTGCCACAGACTGTGGTGGAGGCCAAGTCTGTGGGTATATTTAAAGCGGAAGCTGATAATTTTCTGATTAGTCAGAGCATGAAAGGATATGGCGAGAAGGCAGGGGTATAGGGTTGAGTGGAATTCAGGATCAGCCATGATGGACTGAATGGCCTAATTCTGCTCCGATGTCTTATGGTCATGGCAACAAGTCCTTCTGGGCACATCTCAGCAGCGGAATCAAAGAAACAATAACAAGAGGAAGTCATACATTAACTAGTACTCACATGTTCTTGCACATGCTTTTTGAAAGAAGGTTTATCAGGTACAATGTAGTCCTTTTCATGGAAAGCATGCAGCAGTAAATATTCATTCCTCTCAGAACGGCCACCCATTAGTGTACGCGACTAAGAGAAATAAATCAACATATAAAGCATATTATTCATCAATAATAAAAGTCATTTGCTACCAATGTAACTCATTTTCTTTAATGACTTATCGGTAACATTCATAGAATCATCAGCAGTGTAACCTCTATTAGTGATATCAAAGAGTATTCCCCATATCTTAATCAAGATTTGGTAAAATTGTCAGAAATTACATAAAACATCTCGCCTTACTCAGTGCCACACTGGATGTGCTAGTGTAAGCATGTGATAAATTAGCAAACCTTTCACTCCAGAAACATTGAAAACCTACAGCACAATACAGGCCCTTCGGCCCACAATGCTGTGCTGAACATGTAGTTTTGAAATTACCTAGGGTTACCCATAGCCCTCTATATTTCTAAGCTCCATGTACCCACCCAGGAGTTTCTTAAAAGACCCTATTGTATCCGCCTCCACCACAGTCGCGGGCAGCCCATTCCACGCACCCACCACTCTCTGCGTAAAAAACATACCCCTGACACCTCCTCTGTACCCACTTCCAAGCACCTTAAAATGTGCCCTCTTGTGTTAGCTATTTCAGCCCTGGGGAAAAGCCTCTGTCTATCCACACAATCAATGCCTCTCATCATGTTATACACCTCTATTGGCTCTTGAACTCAATCCCACGGTTGAAAGCCAATGCACCGTATGCCTTCTTAACCACAAAGTCAACCTGCGCAGCAGCTTTGAGTGTCCTATGGACATGGACACCAACATCCCTCTGATCCTCCACACTGCCAAGATTCTTACCATTAATACTATATTCTGCCATCATATCTGACCTACCAAAATGAACCACCTCACACCTATCTGGATTGAACTCCATCTGCCACTTCTCAGCCCAGTTTTGCATCCTATCGGTGTCCCACTGTAACCTCTGACAGCCCTCCACACTATCCACAACACCCCCAACCTTTGTGTCATCAGCAACTTTACTAACCCATCCCTCCACTTCCTTATCCAGGTCATTCATAAAAATCACGAAGTGAAGGGTTCCCAGAACAGATCCCTGAGGCACACCACTGGTCACTGAACTCCATGCAGAATATGACACGTCTAAAACCTCCCTTTGCCTTCTGTGAGCAAGCCGATTCTGGATTCACAAAGCAAGGTCTCCATGGATCCCACGCCTCCTTACTTTCTCAATAAGCCTTGCAACGGGTACCTTATCAAATGCCTTGCTGAAATCCATATACACTACATCTACTGCTCTACCTTCATCAACATGTTTAGTCACATCCTCAAAAAATTCAATCAGGTTCGTAAGGCATGACCTGCCTTTCACAAAACCATGCTGACTATTCCTAATCACATTATGCCTTTCCAAACATTCATAAATTCTGCCTTTCAAGATCTTTTCCATCAACTTACCAACCACTGAAGTAAGCCTCACTGGTCTATAATTTCCTGGGCTATCCCTACTCCCTTTCTTGAATAAGGGAACACCTGCAACCCTCCAATTGTCAGGATCTCTCCCGTCCCCATTGATGATGCAAAGTTCATTGCAAGAGGCTCAGCAACCTCCTCCCTCATCTCACACAGTGGCTTGGGGTACATCTCACCCAGTCCTGGAGACTTATCCAACTTGTCGCTTTCCAAAAGCTCTAGCGCATCCTCTTTCTGAACGTCTATATGCTCAAGCTTTTCAATCCGCTGTAGGTCATCCGTACAATCGCAAGATCCTTTTCCACAGTGAATACTGAAGCAAAGTATTCATTAAGTACCTCTGCTATCTTCTCCGGTTCCATACACACTTTTCCACTGTCACATTTGATTGGTCCTATTCTCTCACGTCTTATCCTCTTGCTCTTCACATACTTGTAGAATACTTTGGGGTTTTCTTTAATCCTGCTCACCAAGGCTTTTTCATGGCCCCTTCGGGCTCTCCTAATTTCATTCTTAAGCTCCTTCCTGCTAGCCTTATAATCCTCCAGATCTTTATCATTACCTAGTTTTTTGAACCTTTCCTAAGCTTTTCTTTTCTTCTTGACTACTAGATTTTCAACAGCCTTTGTACATCACGGTTCCTGTACCCTACCATCATTTCCCTGTCTCACTGGAACGTACCTATGCAGAATGCCACTCAAATATCCCCTGAACATTTGCCACATTTCTGCCGTACATTTCCCTGAGAACATTTGTTCCCAATTTATGCTTCCAAGTTCCTGCCTGATAGCCTTATATCTCCCCTTATTCCAATTAAACGCTCTCCTAACTTGTCTGTCCCTATCTCTCTCCAATGCTATGGTAAAGGAGATAGAATTGTGATCACTATCTCCAAAATGCTCGCCCACTGAGAGACCTGACACCTGACCCCTGACCAGGTTAATTTCCCAATAGCAGATCAAGTACAGCCTCTCCTCTTGTAGGCTTAACTACATATTGTTCTGCTCCCAATGAGTTCTCCAACTCTAGTATCTTTACCACTTCCTCATTCTGACACTCGATAATGAGCCCCTTTCCTCCCCCAACCAGCCCACTTCACATTATGACGGACATGATGGGGAACAAGGTTGTAAGTGAAATGCAAACCAAGGTTGACAGCAACATCCAGAACTAAGTAATTAACTTAAATAAACCACGGGAGTGGAAGAGGAAATAAAAAATCTTCTCAGGATCTGTTTTATTATCATTGACACAAAAGTGTGAAGTTTATTACTTAGAGACGTCAGCAGAATGCAAAACACAGTTACAAGAAAAGAAGGTAGATAAGTTGTGCAAATGAAGAACAGTGAATTCACGGACAAGAAAACTAGTGAGATACTTACTAAATCGAATAACAGGCACTGTTGAATTAATAAATTCAATGGACAAATGGGTATCAGTGGGATAAAATGATGTAGTAGTTGATGTATTGGAAAGCTAACAGTCCATTACACTAAAATCAAATCACTCAACACAGGAAGCAACAGTGGCTGGTCAGTGCCAAACTACAAATAACATGACAACCGAGAAGGTTGCAAAAGAAAGTTTCAAACAAAAGAGTATTTCAGTGCATGTAAAGCATGAACCAGTCCCAGTCAGAATGAGCTACAGCAGAAGTTTCAAGCTTTAGCAGAAGCAAAAGCCATTTGAGGGGGAAAACTGGAAGTCTAAAAAGCACTGAAAAACTAAGTCTCACAGAGTTTGGGATAGACAGACTGAGGAGTGCAACAACTGCAGAGACCTGCAGCTAAATTGTGTCAGCAAACGTTCACAATGGACTTAGTCACTACAAATATCGATATAAAATCCAATTCTAAAATTAAGATCAAGGTAGATTGGAAATGAACATCATAAACACTATGCATAAATAACATTTGTAGGGTTCCATAAATAGTAACATAAATCATAAAGTTAATTAACCAGGTACATTTAAAAAAATTCATTAAGACATTAAGTTGGTCAATGAATTAAGATTGGTGTTGTTGGGCAATAACATTAATAGGCTTCAGCTTCGGTAAATTTTGATTACCATATGATGGCGATGAAACTATATACTCAAACAGCCAAGCACGATACCGTATAACCAAAGCCTCCGTTTGCCTGTTCTCCTTGCAAGAGCAAACTCCTTCAACATTGCAGAGGAAACTACTGCATATTTTCATCACACAGCGAATTATACACGTGCTGCCTATAAGATTTACAGTGCATCTAGTAGAGCCTTACACACAGGTAAAATACATAGATCAGTTTACAATATTGAATGTTGATGTACAGAAGCCAAGAATATTTAAAACTTTGGGGAAAAGAAGTTAGGTTGTTGGTAGATTGTTTTGATATTTCAGCTTGAAACAATTAAAAACTGACTTTTAAAAGTAAAACCACTGTTAGATTGATAAAATTGGTAAGAGTTTAGCAATGGTTTCAACAGCATAATTCACTAATATTACATTACCATGACATTTCCAGCAATGCTAGTTATCTGCAGAGCTAAAGGTAGCACATTGAGTTCACACATAATCTGCAGGATGTATTTTGCATCCATCCAGGTATTCTGAAGTAGATGCATAAGTTGTTGAGAGTCACTGGAGGAACAGAGCAAAAAGTTAAAACCATCACAACATACAGCAACAGATACATACAACTCTAGCTTGCTAAATTAGCTTCTTACAACAATTTCAGTGCAAGTTACTGCCCTGAGGCTCCAGTAATTCCATTCAGCCCTGATCTGTGTGTTCTCCCTGTGAATGTGTGGGTTACCTCTGAGAGTTCCATATCCCAAAGACAGGTGGGTAGGATAATACATCTAGAGTCAGGTGAATGGGCTTGTGGTCGTGCTGCAAGGCTGCTATTTTAAAAAGCACGATTAGTCTTTATTCTGCATTTTTTAAATCCTATCCCATCAGAGTACTTTCCATGAGTTTCCAGCCATTTGTATGCTCTGCAAGAATGCCATTAAGACAACATGATCCGGCATGTTCCCACTGAATGGACAAGATGCACTGCAAGCACCAATTAACTGAACTACTTTTCAGGTACCCAGTATCTTCATTCAGAGCTTCAGCTCAGACATAACATTTTTCACCAATCTTTGCACTAACAGAGATACACAAACTGCATCCCAGTGCAGCCTCCTCTACATCAGTGAAACCCACACAAACTGGAGGGTTCACCTAGTTGAGGTCTTTCACTCCATCTGCTGTTAACAGCCAAGATTTCCCCCAGTAACCATTTCAATTCCACTTCCCATTCCCACACTGACATGTCTGTCCACAGCCTCCTTTACTGCCTTGCTGAGGCCCAACACAGATTGGAAGAGCAACACCTCATATTCATATCCAGTTTTGACAGTCTCCAACATGAGGAAGGCACAAGATCTCTGACTTCCGGTAACCACTCCCCTCTGTCCAAATACCCAAACCCTTCTGCCCTTTTACCCCTTCTCTTCCCCCTCTCCTACCCTCATGACCTTCCTATCACTTACACCTTCCCCTATCTGGATCCCCACCTCCTTCCTTTCACTCCATGGTCTGCTGTCCTCCATTTGAATTCTTTTTCTTCTTCAGCCCTTTGCCTCTTTCACCTATCACCACCCAGTTCCTCAGATCAATGCCTTTTATTCTGCATCCTTTTATTCTGGCTTGTTTCCCCTTTCTTTCCAGGTGGAGGATCTCAGTCTGAACCATCAACTGTTTATTTCCCTCCATAGCTGCTGTCTGACCTGCTACATTTCTCCACCATTTTGTGCGTTGCTACAACTGCATCGCACTTTGTCATCTGTGATGAAGGAGGGAGAAGAGCAATGAAATTCCCACTTCAAGTCCATTTCAGACAGGAATCATAATTGGACAAAGGACGCTTTCAATCACATATCTGAAGAGTTGAAATCTGATCTCGCAATTGTAAGGCCCAAGTTAAGTGCCCTCTCCTTCTGCCCCTAGACTTCATTATACCGGGATTTGGCATGTAATCAAAACTCTCACTTACAAACAAATATCCCTCACCTGTAAAAATTCTGAATATTTTCGGCAGGAATGACGACCCTCTCAGCCTTGAGGATCTGGTGGACCAATTCAGTTAAGCTGTAGCTCTTGCAGCGGATTAACTCTTTAGCAGAAATTTCAACATCACAAATCAGCCTGCCACAAGCTGCATTCTTCTCAGCAAACCCTCCACGACCCTTTAATAAAACAGTAATGGCAAACTGAATCACTGAGGGGAAGGTCAGCTCTGCAAAAAGAAAATGTCAGTAGGACAATTGGTCTGGAGGTTCTGGACATCCACACCCCCCCCCTCCCCAGCCGAGTACAGTCAATGAAGCAATTACACTGAGTTCAGGGCCAAAGTACTTTTATTATAAAAACCTACTCCCACTTCAGAGATATTAACACAATTTTACAGAAGAAACTACTTGTTGCTCCAACTGAGTTGACACACAGGGCCTCGCAGTGAGGCTGAATTTGGCAGTGCTTTATATTGTCATTTCTGGAGCTGCTCGTTGATGGGTCTTATTGCAAGAAAGGTCATCCAGTTGAAGTCTGCAAAATTCCTTTTGCCTCACGCAAGAGGTCCATTCTGTCAAGTGGAGGACAGAAAGAGAACCCAACAGAATGCCTGTGCTCATGCAGCAAGCTGTTGCAGAGAGACAGTTTTATTAACCATCACTGCAGTACCTCGAGTCTGAACTGGCTCATCACCTTATTTACAAATAAGCCATTGGAACTTTAATAAACCTGAATTCAAGTAAAAGGGCACACTCTCCCCAAAACACAATTTGTAACTTTGACATCTGCTATCATGTGATGGGATTTTATAATGTCAGACCCCTGACCACTGAGAAACTCTGGCCAACATGAAGAAACTGACCACCACCACAGATTAGATCTGGTGGTAACTGGCTGTTTCCTCAGATTGCCTGCTTTACTTCTATGCAATATGGAATCAGCCTTTCTCACAGACAGAAAAAAAATCTGAATCAGCTAGTCACTTCTTGAGGAGTCAGGGGAGGAGTTACAGGATTTATTGTCCATCCCTAGTTGTCCACAAACTCAAGAGGAAGTCAAAGAGTAATTTACTGCCCTCACTGTGAGAACCTAATTCAGTTGGTTAATTCCTCTGATAATCAAGTTACCATGAATACCAAAAAATTCTTTACAAAAATCCAATTGAACATATGGTAACACACCTGTGATGTAACAGCTTTATTAATCCAGTACCTTCTCTCAAGTAATTGTAATTAACTATATATTTTTAAAAAAACAGCACTTTAATGCATACTAGAACTACACTAAGCCTTATTGAACAATTCTTATAACATTTACTATACTTATTCTCACAATTTAACATTAAGGGTGTCATTGTACAGACTGCTAATTTTGTTTTTTAAATGTAGCTCTGATGACAAGTGTTTTCTCCTTCACTTTGCATGTGGGATAATACTTAACATTCACAGGTCACATATAGTGTGGGTTTCCATTAGAGTGGTAATGGCATTCCATTATTTAGTCTGTTAGCATATATCAAAAGCATAATGACTCTGGGTTAAAAGCATTTTTACCAATATACGTGGCAATCTACTTCCATTACTTGTGCACATTGCTGTTTAAACATAACAGTAACTTCATTTCTTTTATTGTCGCTCTCTGGCAGATTACGAATTCCTCATTCTGAGAAAACCAGACATGCCTTACCCCAAGTTTAGGCATTGCAGATCTCCTCAACCGACCAATCTTTGACCAGTGAGGAACTTTGCACCAATTAATTCTTTGCAGCAGAACGTCAAGATCAAATCCATAAATATCATGGCCCTGAAAGCAAGTACGCACAGATGTTAAACACATATTGTTCAACAACAAGCTGAGACAATAACCGAGATTATCTTCAGAAATTATTGGTGATATCATGAAATGCTGCTTAAGATCAAGAAGATGGGGCTTCCCATGAGAACACAGAAGAGTTACATTCCAACGCACCTCAGAGTGCAGTGACAAGCGTGCAAACAACTGCAAGCTGAGAGTGCAGCGATAGATTGCAAACAACCCCCAATGCTCATAAGCAATTTACAAGAAAATACAAAATGCTGAGGATACTCAGCAGGTCGGGCCACATCGGTGGGAAGAGAAGTGGAGTCAATGTTTCTGTCCGGAAGAAGTCATTAAGCTATAGGGAGAGCTGGGGGGTTAATGAGTTAACTTAATGAGTTCTTTTGTTCTTAGAAACATAGAAAACCTATAGCACAATACAGGCCCTGCAGCCCACAAAGCTGTGCCGAATATGTCCTTACCTGAGAAATTACCTAGGGTTAGCCATAGCCCTCTATTTTTCTCAGCTCCATATACCTATCCAGGAGTCTCTTAAAAGACCCTATTGTATCCACCTCCACCACTGTTGCCAGCAGCCCATTGCATGCACTCACCACTCTCTGCATAAACTTACTCCTGATATCTCCTCTGTACCTACTTCTGTCTCCTTCCTTTCTGACAAAATGTGACCTCTTTTTCTCTTTCCACAGATGTGGCCTAACGTCAGTGTGGATACAGCTAAGGAACTGCAAGGTTAACAAGACCTTGATGGGAGTTGCATACAGACCTCCAAACAGTAGTAACGACGTGACCTACAGATTACAACAGGAAATAGAACATGCATGCCAAAAGGGCAATGTTACAACAGTCATGGGGGGACTTCAATATGCGGGTAGATTGGGAAGATCAGGTTGATGCTGGATTACAGGAGGGGGAATTTCTGGAGTACCCACAAAATGGCTTTTCAGAGCAGCTCGTAGTTGAGCCCACTAAAAGATCACATATTCTGGATTGGGTGTTGTGCAATGAACCAGAATTGATTAGAAAGCTTAAGGAAAAAGAACTCTTACGGACAAGTGACCATAATATGATCAAGTTCACCATGAAATATGAGAAAGGGAAGCTAAAGTCAGATGTATCAGTTTTAGAGTGGAGTAAAGGGAATTACAGAGGCACGAAAGAGGAGTTGGCCAGAATTGATTGGAAGAAGAACAGTTGCAGAAACGTTGGCACAGCAGCAAAGGCTGGAATTTCTAGAAGCACAGGATATATAAATCCCAAAGAGGAAGAAGTATTCTAAAGGGAAGATGATACAATTGTGGCTGACAAGAAAAGTCAAAGCCAACATAAAAGCCAAAGAGAGAACATATAATAGAGCAAAAATTAACAGGAAGTTAGAGGATTGGAAAGCTTAGAAAAACCAACAGAAGGCAACTAAAGGAGTCATTAAGAAGCTAAAGATGGAATATGAAAATAAGCCAGCCCGTAATATTAAAGAGGATACCAAAAGTTTCTTCAAATAATGTAAAGTATAAAAAGGAGAACGTAAGAACATAAGAAATAGGAGCAGGAGTAGGCCATCCAGCCCATCGAGCCTGTCCCACCATTCAATAAGATCATGGCTGATCTGTCCGTAAACTCAGCTCCATCTACCTGCCTTTTCCCCATAACTCTTAATTCCTTTACTATGTAAAAACCTATCTAACTGTTTCTTAAATATATTTAGTGAGGAAGCCTCAACTGCTTCCCTGGGCAGAGAATTCCACAGATTCACCATTCCCTGGGAAAAACAGTTTCCCCTTATCTCCATCCTAAATCTTTTCCCCTGAATCTTGAGGCAATGTCCCCTAGTTCTAGTCTCACCTACCAATGGAAACAACTTTCCTATTTCTATCTTATCTATCCCTTTCAAAATTTTGTATGTTTCTATAAGATCCCCTCTCATTCTTCTGAACTCCAGACAGTATAGTCCCAGGTGACTCAATCTCTCCTCATAGGTTAACCCCTTCATCTCTGGAACCAACCTGGTGAACCTCCTCCGCACTGCCTCCAAAGCCAGTATATTCCTCCTCAAGTATGGAGACCAGAACTGCACACAGTACTCCAGGTGTGGCCTCACCAGTACCCCGTATAGTTGCAACATAACCTCCCTGCTCTTGAATTCAATCCCTCTAGCAATGAAGGCCAACATTCTGTTTGTCTCCTTAGTAACCTGTTGTACCTGCAAGCCAGCTTTTTGTGATTCATGCAAAAGCACTCCCAAGTCCCTCTGCACAACAGCATGCTGCAATCTTTCAATATTTAAATAATAATCTGCTCTTCTATTATTCCTTCCAAAGTGGATGATCTCGCATTTACCAGCGTGGTATTCCATCTGCCAGACCTTGGCCCACTCACTTAACCTATCTATATCCCTCTGCAGGCTCTCCACATCCTCTGTACAATTTGCTTTTCCACTCAGTTTCATGTCATCAGCAAATTTTTCTACGCTACACTCAGTCCCTTCTTCCAAATCATCAATGTAAATGGTAAACAGCTGCAGGCCCAGCACCGACCCCTGCGACACCCCACTCACCACTGACCGCCAATTGGAGAAACACCCATCTATACCAACTTTCTGCCTTCTATCGGTTAACCAATCCACTATCCATGCCAATACACTTCCTCCGACTCCATGCATCTGTATCTTATTTATAAGTCTCTTGTGCGGCACCTTATCGAATGCCTTCTGGAAATCCAAGTATACGTCATCCACCTGTTCCCCTCTATCCACTGCACTCATTATGTCCTCAAAGAACTCCAGTTAAGTTTGTCAAACAGGACCTGCTCTTTCTGAATCTATGCTGTGTCTGTCTAATGGAACCACTCCTTTCTAAATGTTTCGCTATTTCTTCCTTAATGACAGCTTCAAGCATTTTCCCGACTACAGATGTTAAGCTAACTGGCCTATAGTTGCCCGTCTTTTGCCTACATCCTTTTTTAAAAAGTGGCGTGACATTTGCTGTCTTCCAATCCGCCGGGACCTGCCCAGTCTAGAGAGTTTTGATAAATGATTACCAACGCGTCTAACCTCCACCAATTCTTTCAGCACCCTGGGATGCATCCCATCAGGACCAGGGGACTTATATACCTTCAGGCCCTCTAGTTTGCTCATCACTATCTCTTTAGTGACAGTGATTTTATCGAGGTCCTCACCTCCCATTTCGTCCATAACATCCTTCTTTGGCATATAAGACGTGTTCTCCACCGTGAAAACGACACAAAATAGTCGTTCAATGCCTCAGCCATTTTCTTGTCACCCAGTATCAATTTCCCCTTCTCGTCTTCCAAGGGACCCACATTGACTTTAGCCACCCTCTTCCGCTTTATATGCTTATAAAAACTTCTGCTATCTGCTTTGCTAGAGGGATTGAATTCTAGAGAAGGGAGGTCATGCTGCAACTACACAGGGTACTGGTGAGGCCACACCTGGAGTACTGTGTGCAGTTCTGCTCTCCATACTTGAGGAAGGATATACTGGCTTTGGAGGCAAGAGTGGATATCAGCCCAATGGAAAATGATGCTGGGGAGATAGTGATGGAGGACAGGAAATGATGGACGAACAGAGGAAGAATTTTGCATCAGGCTTCACTTTGGAAGACACCAGCAACATGGTGGAAGTTCCCAGTGTCAAGGGGCATGAAGTGTGTGATGCTACCATAATTAGAGAGAAGGATCCTGGGAAACTGAAAGGTCTGAAGGTGTTAAGTCACCTGGACCAGATGGTATACACCCCAAAGCTCTGAAGAGGTGGCTGAAGAGATTGTGGAGGTATGACTTTCAAGAATCACTAGATTCTGACATGGTTCTGGAAGACTGGAAAATTACAAATGTTCAAGAAGGGACAGATGCAGAAGAAAGGAAACTATAGGCCCGTTAATCTAACCTCAGTGGTCAGGAAGATGTTAGAGTCAATTATTAAAGATGAGATCTCAGGGTACTTAGAGGCACATGATAAAATAGGTCATAGTTATCATGGTTTCCTCAAGGGAAACTCTTGCCTGACTAAGGAGAATCAGTTGATGTTGTGTGCTTGGATTTTCAGAAGGCCACTGACAAGGTGCCACACATGAGGCTGCTTAACAAGCTACAAGCCCATGGTATACAGGAAAGATTTACAGTATGGATAAAGCAGTGACTAATTGGCAATAGGCCAAGAGTGGAAATAAAGGGAGCCTTTTTTGACTGGCTGCTGATGACTATGGTGTTCCATAGGGGTCTGTGTTGGGACATTCCTTTTACATTATATGTCAAAAATTTGGAGGATGGAATTGATGGCTTTGTTGCAAAGATGCAGACAATATACAGACTGGTGGACAGGCAGGTAGTTTTGAGGAAGTAGAGAGGCTACAAGAGAACTTGGGCAAATTAGGAGAATGGGCAAAGAAATGGCAGATGGAATACAGTGTTGAGAAGTGTATGGTCATGCACGTTGGTAGAAGCAATGAATGGGTTGACTATTTTCCAAGTGGAGAGAAAATACAAAAAACTGAGACGCAAAGAAACTTGGGAATCCTTGTGCAGGTGTCCCTAAAGGTTAATTTGCAGGCTGAGTCTGTGGTGAGGAAAGCAAATGCAATGTTAGCATTCATTTCAAGAGGACTAGAATATAGAAGCAAAGATGTAGTGTTGAGACTTTACAAAGCATTGGTGATGCCTCACTTGGAGTACTGAGAGCAGTTTTGGGCCTCTTATCTTAGAAAGGATGTGCGAAAACTCCAGAAGTTTCAAAGGAGGTTCATGAAAATAATTCCAAGATTGAATGGCTTGTCATATGAAGAGCATTTGATGGTTCTGGGCCTGTATTCATCGGAATTCAGAAGAATGAGGGGTGACCTCATTGAAAAGTATCAAATGGTAAAAGGCCTTGATAGAGTGAATTTGGAGAGGATGATTCCTGTGGTGGGAGAGTCTAAGACCAGAGGGCACAGCCTCAGAGTAGTGGGGCGCCCTTTTAGAACAGAGTTGAGGAGGAATTTCTTTAGTCAGAGAGTGGTGAATCAGTGTAATTCTTTGCCCCAGGCAGCTGTAGGGGCCGTCTTTATGCATATCTAAGGTAGAGGTTGATAAGATACTTGATTGGTCAGGGTATGAAGGGATACGGTGAGAAGGCAGGAGATTGAGGATGAGAGGAAAATTGGATCAGCCATGATGAACTGGCAGAGCAGACCTGATAGGCCAAACGGCCTAATTCTACACCTACATCTTACAGTTTTATGGTATTTGAAGCATTTTCTTTCATTTTAGATCTACAGCATCTGCAGTACTTTTGAGTTTCACATGAGTGATCACTGTTGGCTCCAGCAGCTCCACTAGTTTCAATGAAGAACAGCAGCATGGGTGAGGAGCACTGCTCAATTAATAAATTTTAAATTAAAGTTATGTACATGTTCTAAAGAGCTTTTAATTTGACAATTTTAAAAATGAAAATTAATCATTTACGTAATCTTGAATAGCTATCAATGTTACTGAATGTTAAAGACATCTGAAAACATTCAATGCCTCGTGCTTAGACATCTGCCGAAAGTAGGGCAGTCCATTGGATGTCAAGAATTCTTTCTTTGGCGAGGCTTGTTAAGTCCCTGCAAAGTGATTGACATTGAGAAAGGGATGATAAGAACCAGCATGACAGGACAGTTCTACTTAGAGACCCAATTAAACTAAGTGCAGTCAGTGGGTAAGCGAGCAGCAACCATGGGCAACTTGCTTGTGCCAGAAAATTCTGACCATTAAGTTCAAACAACGTAAGGAACAGGAGCAACGGAAGACTAATTGGTCCCTTGAGCCTACTGCACCCTTAAATAGGATCATGGCTGGCCCAAATTTAGCCATTTTCTCACTCTCACCCCATCCTTCTTACAGTTCAAGTGACTGTCAGACAACTATGTCTGATGACTCCATCTCCACAGTTCTCTGTGGTAGAAAATTCCAAAGAGCCAAAGCTCACTAAAAGAAGCAAAACCTTGTCATTTCTATCTTCTATAGCCATCCCTTATTCTGAAATTCTTCGATTTATATCAATCACTAAAGGATTTCAGTCACAAGGAGTGGTCATTTTGAAAAGATGCTACAACCTGTGAAAAACAAGTCACAGGAGGATAACAGAATCTGGGAAGTACTTGTGGGGTTTGGAAGAATGGGTAAGATGGAAGAGATGTGGAGACTAAAGGTTTCTGGGAATAATGGCGGTGGGAAATTAATGAAATTGTTTCACTTACAATTTTATTCATCTTAATCTAAGTTTATCATTAACCATGTTAATTGGAGATCAGACCTGATAGGATGTATGTGAATAAAAACCAAAGGCTTTCCTGCCTTCTGTAAACCAATCAAAAATGGCATTCACCAGAGAATACATGCAGCATGACTGATGCTCATTTCCCACATTACCAAGAATAGTATGACTCAGTTTGGATAGATATTTTGTCAATTTATGCTAAAATTTAAACCAAATGGGTCACATTGTTCTCAAATTCCATAAATAATTATGATGAATTAAGAACATAATAATCAGAAGCAACTTTAAAAAAGCAGTATTAAAATCATTCCAAAAAAGACAAATGGTATTATTTATTTTTTAAAAAATTCAAGGCAAGTCCAACTGAATTTGTTTGGCCTACATATACTTGTACAAATGGAGATGCTGAAAAGGCAGCAGTCCAGAACTTGGGAATGATTTATGCGCAGCAGTTCAGTGGTAAATATATATAATAAAATCTCCACATTTTGCAATATTCACTGTGGTGACTACACTTCTTTCTGGTAGCTGTGAGCTTTCATATTTGTGATTCCATGGGCAACCTTCGACAATATTACTCAAAATTTCAACTCACCACAAGAACATCAGGGTCAATCTTATGAACCTTTGCCAAGAAGAAGCCCAAGAGAGTCCTTTCAGTAGCAGCAACCTCAACTTTGGCATTCTGAAATCAATACATAAATCAGTTCAAAGGTCTAAATTAAAGAACCAACTGCTTTTTGACTAGAATTTAAACAAATTAACTTATCCTCTCTACCCTATCACTCGGTCATTGCTAAACCTTCAGATGAAATGAACATTTACTTAGAGAGCCTAAGTAATCATTTGAAACTCATGTAATTTAAGATTTCTTGAGTGCAGTCTACTGTTATTTTTGATGCACCCAGTACACATCTGCAATTTTTCTGAAGAAATCCTTTTCACCCCATAAAGAATTTCAACTATTCTTAATCATTACATGCATTATTAACAAGTTTAATTATCTACATAGTGCCAAGTCTTTCAAGGGAAGTACATACTCAGTTAGAAGATCTGCTTCTTCATTTGAAAATAGCTTATTTGATAAAGGCTGATATGGCTGAAGGATTGAGGCTGAAAATCCATGTTCTGGATGTTGCTGCCGTCATTAAGATGTACCAATAAAATCAAGGTAATAAAACAATTAACTATTTTTTTTAAAAGTCTGGCAGAACAAATTACAATTCACGTCATTCCTGAAGGACTAAAGCAGTTAAAACTATTTTGAAAAGGGTACCGAGCAGACTTGGTAAATTAACTATCAGTGAGTAATTACTCTTTACATTACCTTGACGATGCTAAAAACAAACAAAAACTTCCAAATGAAAATATTCATTTATTCTCTTATTTTTTAATTATTTTTATTACTTATAATTTTCACAATACATGAAAGTCTGCCAACTAGCTTTCTTCTCTGCCATAAGGAAATATGAAATATTTACTAATTTATTTGCCCATCCACCATGAAGAATTTTTAATTGGGCATACTATTTAAAATATGGCACAAATATTGTCCATTTGCCCAGTTTGTCTCCCCTCCAGAAAAAAAAACAGTATTCTGTTATCCCTCTGAGGAACTTAGTCAGAAGCTGAATCTCACGAGCTTTCCAAGCTAGTATCAAGAGGCTACAGCACTTGGGGAATGCTGCACTTAATCTAGTGACACTACCGGATATGACCGCATTTGCTTATTTCTTTCAACCTTGGTAGGTTATTGCCTGTCCAAATGACTCATCCAGATGGTGATGGACTAGAAGAGACCTTTCCAATGTACAAAACTCAAATCCACACAAGGCAGTTCAGGAAAGATAAGCAATTTTATTTTCACTAATAGCTTCACACATTTGTTCAAATAATTTTTTTAGATGATAATTATCTGGACCAGTTTAAATCCCATTAACACATTCAAAATGCTTACAAATAGAAAAAAAGCATAATTTCTGTACAAGAACTGGAATAAAAATTCCCTTTTGGTATCATCACATTAATAAACTTTACAATAATGATAGTGGCAGAGAGAAATTACTCACTTTTCTTGCCAAAGCCTCCCGGAAATCATAAGGAAAAATGCAGTCACTAGGCTTGGTAACAGCTAGAGTGGGAGGAAGCATTAACAATTTAACAAGGTTTTCAGCACAGACTTCCTTCTTATGAGCATGATTAATAAATGAATAGGAAAATCAAGGAGCTGCATTCTCTACTGATGCACATATCCAAGCTCATCACTCCTGAAGATACCAATACTCAGGACAATGACCAGCTTCTACCATTGGCTATTTCAATATGGATGCAATTTAAGTAGAGGCATCTTTAAGATTACAAAAGTACGTTCCTAAGCCTTCGAAAACACCTACCACAGAAATGGGCCTGGAATGGAGGCTGGGGAGCAGCTTTGTCCAGAGGAAATTCGTGATGAACTAAAGCTGCCAAGGCTACAATCTGGAACAGAAGAAGATGATATAAATAGACCCTTTCAGCAGTATTACCACCTCTTTGAATTATAGATAGTCGTGTTGAAAATCACAGCTAAAACCCTCAAGCTTTGCTTTGCCCATGATTGATTTTAATGATGCACACAAATTACTCAGAACATCTGTCTGAAGAAGAATCTGATGTTAAGACAAGCAAAGTTTCATTACCAATGCTATACCGAATCAGCATCAAATATTTACCCAAAGTTTTCATTAGGCTCCATAGAACATGTAAATCCAGTTTAAACTTAGGTATTAAGTTATGTGTGGTACCATTCTCACATACAAGGAAGGTTCAATCCCACTCCAGACTTCAACAAAAAAAAATTCAGCGCAGTACTAAGAGAATATGGTCTTTCCAGTAAATTATTATAAAGAAGTCCCATCTCAAGATAGATGCAAAAGCTCTCAAAGAACCATTCCAAAGAGATGGCATTCACCAAACTGCATCAACATCTCCATACAAGTATACGAATTAAAGCAGGAACAGGCCACTCTGCCCTTGCAACACGCTCTGTTGTTCACTAAGAACATCACTGGTCGAATTGCTAATTTATTGCATCTTCACATTCCCACCAACCACACATACCATTTCAACTGTTGCAATATGAAGAATCTATTAAAATCCTGCCCCAAAAATATTGTTTCTGCCATCCTATGAGGAAAGAGTTGCAAAGACCTCTGGGAAAGCGAACTGCACCTCTCGTTTCTTTAATGAGTAACTCCTCATTTCTAATGTTGCCCCCAGACAAGGAGGCATCGTCTTCACATCCACCCATCAAGAACCATCAGGCCTGGTTCAATCAAGAATCCTCTCACTTCAGTGGAAACAAGCAAGTCAGTCGACCCTTTCTTCACAATGTGAATCTCAATTAACATCACAAAAGGGAGGGTCTCTGGTCAATGTCACAAGGCTGTTCGTGGGACTTCTCTGCAAATTAGCTGCCGTGTTTCCACTATACACAGGGGATGACATTTCAGAAATAATTGATTATCTATGAGTACTCCTGGGATGACCCAAGGCCATGAATATGTCAAATAAATGCGAATCCCTTAGCACCTTAACCTCATTTTACTTATTATCCAAACTGCCAAAAACCAATTGTCAGCCAGTCAACTGAGTTTCACATGGAATTTAGCTCCATGTATTCAAATGCAAATTTGCAGAATAAAGCAATGGCTAACAAAATTGTTGGACCAGAGTCTCCATGTATCCATACTAGTTTATGTGGCAACATAACTGTTTTCTTTATCGATAGAGAATTTGCACAAAGCTTAAACATTTCTGAACGAAGGCTATTCTTTTCATATTTGGAATACTGATCCACAACTCAAGCCAACTACAATGCAAACCATTCTGATGTCATTTTTTAATGTAGTGAACTGATCTCTAAATCATTCTTATTGACCCATCGGTCTTATTAATGAAATACCAAAACTGTTAGCCTTAAGAATTTGTGGCTGGCAAAAATCATGGTTAATCGTCAGTCATTTTCCATCAAAACACAAGCCCGACTTACCTCATTCTGATGCGTTTTGGCATTCTGCACAGTTTTCATACTAACTGACATCGTAATAAGAGGAGGTGGCGCCATGTCCTTTACCACAGTCAGGTGATCAGGTTTCAGCACCACAGCCTCCACTTTGCACCAACTCATAGATTGATTGGGGAGTTCTAAAAAGAAGACAGCACCGGGATTTATTTACACAGAGTACCCAAATTAAATTTCAACTTAACATGCATGTATGATCCTTCTGCAGGTGACTGAGCCAAACTGATTTCCATGCACTTTTGGATTCACCACATTAACTGACACTGTTATGGTTCTCACTCCTCGGGTACAACTCCACTCTCCCCCAAAATCACTGTCACCGCAGAGAAATCCAAAGTCCCCTATCAATCTCATTGAACCAGGGAAACTTTACATCACCGGGAAGCCAACAGAAAGCAAGGTTGGGGGGGGGGGGAGGGAAGGTGCACTTAGTGGTAGGATCCTGTTGGAGATGGCGGAAGTCACATGGCAGATAATGTTCTGGATACCGAAGCTCGAGGGGTGGTAACTAAGGACAAGGGGCGGGAGGATGGGCTGAGGGCAGATGTGCGGGAAATGGAGATACAGGTAAGGGCAGCATCATTGGTAGTTTAAGGAAAACCCCGTTCTTTGAAAAAAAAAGGACATCTCAGATGTTCTAGAATAGAAAGCCCATCCTGAGAACAGGTGCAGTGGAGACAGAGGAACTGAGACAAGCGTGGCAGAGTGGTGAGAGGTATAGTCAAGTCACAAACAAGAGAAAATCTGCAGATGCTGGAAATCCGAGCAACACACACAAAATGCTGGAGGAACCCAGCAGGCCAAGCAGCATCCATGGGAAAAAGCACAGTCAAAACTTGGTTTTTCAGGCCAAAACCCTTCCACAGGACTGGAGAAAAAAGACTGAGGAGCAGATTTAAAAGGTGGGGGAAGGGAGAGAGAAACATCAGGTGATAGGAGAAACTTCAAGGGGAAGGGATGAAGCAAAGAGCTAGGAATTTGATTGGTGAAAGAGACAGAAGACCATGCAAGAAAGAAAAAAAGGGGAGGGGAGACAAGAGCACCAGAGGAAGACGATGGGTGGGCAAGGAGATAACATGAGAGAAGGAAAAGGGGATGGGAAATGGTGAAGGGGAGGTATGGTCAAGATACCTAAGAATCAATAGGTTTGTAAAAGATATCTGTGGATAGTCTGTCTCCAGAGATGGAGACAATGAAATCAAGATAAGGGAGAGAAGTGTCAGAGATGGACCAAGGACAGTTAGGGGCAGGGAGGAAGTTGGAAGCAAAGTTGATAAAATTGCTGAGCTCAGCATGGGTAGAGGAAACAGCACCAACGGAGTCACTGACGACGCAGAAAAAAAGATGAGGAGTTTTAACAGTGTAGGCTTGGAAAATGGACTGCTCCATGTAGCTGATGAAAAGGCAGGCATAGCTAGAACCCATGTGGGTGCACATACAACACTTTTAGTTTTGGAAAAAGTAGGAGAAGCGAAAAAAGAAACTGTTGAGGCTAAGAACCAATTCACCAGATGGAGAAGGGTGGTGGAGGGGAACTGGTTAGGTTTGTTGTCCAGAAAGCAGAGAGTTTTAAGGTCTTCCAGAGTTTGGGGTGGGGGGGGGGAGGGGAGGGGAAGAGTGTATTGGGGCAGGACATGCATTGTGAAATGATGTGATCTGGGCCAGGGAACGGAAAGTGACTGAAGTGGTGGAGAGCATGTGAAGTGCCATGGATGTTGGTAGGAAGGGACTGAACCAAGGGAGACGAAATGGAGTTGAGGTGAGCAAACACAAGTTCCTTAGGGCAGGAGCACGCAGAAACAGTAGGCTTACCAGGGCAGTCAAGTTTGTGGATCTTAGGTAGGAGGTTGAAATGAACAGTGTGGGGTACTATGAGGTTGGTGGTAGTAAATGTGAGATCTCCAGAGACTATAATGTTGGTGATGGTGCAGGAACCAATAGACTGTTGTTCCTTCGTGGGGTCCTGTGCAAGGGATAAGAGGAAGTGGCCTCAGCAAGGTAGAGTCAGTTTGCCAGACTACAAGTGTGGGTTTGATGGTGAGGTCGCGATGGTTGAATGGTTATAGATGAAAAGAACCAGAGTGGGCAGAAGTCTGTAGCGGGGTATCCAAGAAAGAGGGTTGAAGCGCTCGGTATGCCATAAGTGGCAGGGTCTCCTGGTGGTTAGCCATTTCAATTTGAATTCCCATTCTGACAAGTCTGAATATATTTGTATGTGGACTTGAAGAACAGTAACTTCACAAGGTCTCAAACCAAATACAGAAAGACTGGACTTGGTTAGATTTTTCTCAACTGAAGCAAATGGTGACAAGAGACAGGATCTTCTGGTGGCTACCCATTTTAATTCAACTTCCCATTCCGACATGTCTGTCCATAGTCTCCTCTACTGCCACGAGGAGGGCAAACCCAGGTTTGAGGAGCAACAACTCGCATTCTGGCTGGATAGCTTCAAACCTAAAGTCATAGATAGCGATCTTTTGAATTTCTGGTAATTTCTCCCCGAACCACAGCCCCTCCCCCCATTTTATCCCTTTCCCCTTCCCCAGCCGAACTTCTTATTCTGACTTCTGCCCCCTTCTTTTCCAGTCAGTCCTGATGAAGAGCCTCGGCCCAAAGCATCGACTCTTTATTGCCCTCATTGAAGTTGCCTAACTTGCTGAGTTCCTCCAGCATTTTTGTGTTTGTGACTCTAGATTTTCAGCATCTGCAGAATCTCTTGTTTTTATGTTCAGCTCCACTTCACTGCCATGAGGAAATCTATGTCCCCAGTCCTTGATCTCTCTAAGACAAGGGTTCGCAACCTGGGATCCACAGATCCCCTCGGTTAGGGTCCACCGCATAAAAAAGGTCAGGAACCCTTGCTCTCAGGGAAATAGGCCTTTCCTATTTCCTCTATCTGCACCTTATAATTTAAGCTACTTTACTTAGTCTGCCCTCAGCTTTCCGCTCCAAAGAAAACAACCCCAGGTTATGTAATTTTACCCACAGTTATACCTTTCTACTTGTGCTAACTTCCTCGTAAATCTCCTCTCCATCCTCTCCAGCACAATCACATCTTTCAATTAATATGGCAACCAGAACTGCACAACATGTTACTATAGTATTACAGACAGCATTAGCCGAGTCAGGAAGGTTGTACTAGAAAAGGAAAACATTTGAATGCCCTTATTACCTGCCCTGCAACTTTAAAGGTCAAGTTTAGCAATACCATTCAATATCCTAAATACACTGTTTTACTATGCTTTCATAAAGCTCTCCAAATGCAAGTGCTCACATAACGCAGAAATAAAATTCATTTGCCACTGTCTACCCAGTTAACAAAAGAGTCCACTTTTCCTGCAGTCTTAAGCACTATTCCTCACATGGTCATTTCTAGTATCATTTGGAAACCTCTTTACTGTACCTACACACTGAAGTCAAAATTATTCATTTATATCACCATCACTAAGAGCTCTGTGGAACTCCAAATATCTCAAATATCATCCTTTACCAATTGCTTCTTGCCACTGAGCCAATTTTCAATTAAAATTACCACACTTCCAATATCCCACGGGCTTTTCCCTTTTGGGACCTATCAAAGCTTGAGCTAAAATCCTCACTGGACGTTTATCAGTCGTCATCAGCCCCTCCCCTCCTGTCCCCTAGAAATGCTAATCTTCCACATTCATGCCCATTTTAATCAGAATCCTTTCCAGAACCTCTCCAATCAGGTATGCAATCTTGCCACAGTACCAATACAGCTTTGCCCAGCCCATAAATGGCCCACAGTAATGGTGACAACCTATTCCTCAGTATCCTTGCTGACCTGTCTGCAGTCTTAAACACAAACTCCTCCATTCAATCCTTCACAGCTGCCATTGTCCTCCAATCTCTATGTTGCCCAGCTGACTTAAACCAAGTGAGTGCCGTTCCATTCTTACCTCACAGACTCATAGCCAGAGAAGCATTGACAACATAGTTCTTACACCAGTGCTGTCTTCCTCCGCTGCCTCCAAGGATTCTTCCCCATATCCTCTCTTCCACCCAACCTCCCCATTTCTCATTTATTTCTTGTCCCACTACAACTTCTTCAGAAAACGCCACACTGATCTCCACAACCAATGTCACCCAGCTTTATCCAATCTTTCCTGGCCTTTTAACTGTCAGAAGAGTAGAAACTTGAACAGGCAATCAGACTGTTTATAACATTGATATTAACCAAGAGTCATCAAATCTCATGTGTGCCATCACAAACTGCCCACTTCCATCTCTAAATGCTGACTAACTCTACTCCAAACTTCAATTACCTTCTCTACATCATTCTTATCACCACACTTGACTATTCCCCAGTTTTTCATCCATCATCACCATGCTTTCCAAATGGCAGCATCTCCAGGTGAAGAAATATTTCATTTTAACACTTCCCCCCTTGTTTTTAAAACCCTTTATGGTCTCACCATTCTCATAACAGAAATCGCCCCCAATCCTACAGCCTTCCAAGATCTGTCTAATTCTCGCCTCCACTTCATTAATTTAATCATTCCACTTTCAACAAACATACGTTCAACTACTTTCTTTTCTCCTTGAAGGCGCTTCTTGGCCATAGAACATGGAACAGTACAGGACAGAAACAGGCCTTTTAGCCCAATATGTTGTGCTGAGCCAAATAAATTAGTAATCAAATGGCCAACTGAACTAATCTCTTCAGTCTACACGATGTCCATATCCTTCCATTTTCCTCACATTCATGTGTCTATCTAAACATCTCTTAAGTCTTTAATGTTTCTGCCTCTACCACCAACCACCCCAGACAGAGCACTCCAGGCACCAGCCTCTCTGTATAAAAAAAACTTGCCCCTCACAACTCCTTTGAAATTACCCCTCTCTCACCTTATATGCATGCCCACAGGTATTGGACATTGGAAAAAGATACTGTCAACTCTATCTCTGCATCACATTATTTTATAAACCTCTATCAGGTCTCCCTTCAGCCTCAGCGCTCCAGAGAAACAACCCAAGTTTGTCCAACCTCTCGTTATAGATCATGCCCTCTAATCCAGGAAACATCCTGGTAAACCTCTTCTGCACCCTCTCCAAAATCTCAACATCCTTCCAGCAGCAGGACAACCAGAAATGTATGCAGCCTAACTACAGTTTTATAAAGCTGCAACCCAACTTCTTGACTTTTGAACTCAATGTCTCAACTAATAAAGACAAGCATGACATATGATTTCTTAACCACATGTGGAGCTTTGAACTTAGACCTCAAGAACCCTCTACTCATCAAGGGCAAGACCTTTAGCAATGTACTGTCTCTTCACATTTAACCTACCAAGGTACAGCATTTCATATTTGGCCAGATTAAACTCATCTATCATTTCTCCACTCATATCTCCAACTGATCTATATCCTACTTTATTCTTTGCCAGTCTTCTATGCTATCCACAACACCACCAATCTTTGTATCATCTGAAAACTTACTAACACACTCATCTACATTGTCATCCAGGTCACTTACATACAGTCCATCTGTTCTAACATTGTTTTATGTGACTTGGGGTGATTTCAAATTTTTGTCAAGCAACTCTCCTATTAAAGACTTGCCACATTAAAGATACAGTGTGAATTGTAGTCGGCTTCATTTTAGGTCATACTTATGCTGAACATGCTGCCAGGGTAGGGATTGCAGTCATGGTGATTCAAAGCTTGATCACAGAGAAGAATATTGAAGAAGATTTGGGAGGAGAAGAGGGAGGCAGAAAGTATACAGGAAACTTCATATCTCAGCCCCAGGACAGCCAAAGGTTCTGACAATGGTAGAGCCAGAAAGGAAAAGGAGGCAGAAGAAATGAAGATGATGCAACAGGGCCATTGAAAGGTAGAGGAAGCCACAGAAAGATGGAGAAGCAAAGACATCAAGTAATCTAATGAGCTTTGAAAAAGCAGGTGCTAGGGCACTAGCAGCCAGTGTGAGGGCATGAAGAGAGGGACAAATAGGATGGAACAGGATATGGAACAAAATATCAAGTGCCGTCCAGATTAGTAAATCCCAGCTAAATTTGTAATACCAGATGTAAAACATTTCGAGTTTAAGGTTAGAAAAAGAAATATGGCAAAAGGTGGAGTTTTGTGTCAACATGAAGAAAGAACAGGAATAAGACAAAGTTGAGTTGTATCCCAGCATCAATACCAGGCCTATGCATGAAGATCTTCAGCTCAAGATATTAAGAGACGCCAATGTCCTTGAATTGGCAACTCTATATGTTATCTACAATTTCAAACAGGGGAGAAGAGAGAAAGTATTGGCAAGTTTTGCTACAGTTTTGTCTTATTTTATTTCCCCCTTCACTAGGCATTACTGTGCTATGATGCCCATTGTTTCAGTGTAAAACAAAGCACTACCGTTATTAAATAAAGTGCAGGAAATGGCAAAACTTTTTTTTAATACTCATTTTTGAGAACTGGGTATTGCCAGCAACACCAACAGTTTTAGTCAGTTTCTAATTGCCCTCCACAAGATGATAGGAAGCTATTTTCCAGAACCACTGCAATCTACGGAATAGAACTGAATAGCTTGCTAGGCCACTTCATCAAACACTTAGGGGTCAACACACGATATGGGTTTCATTCACATGTAGGCCATATCATGGAAGATTTGTTTCCCAAAGGATATCAGAAAATCTGATGGCTTTTTGAATGACAATGTTCATATTCATCATTGGACAATTGATAATTCTTCCCAAATTCTAGTTTATAATTAGATACTAAATTCCACAGCTGCTATGATTTGATCAGAATTTCAGACTCCTGATTGTTAGACTACATGGTTGGTCACCAATCTGGTAACAACCACGGCACAGCCAACACACCCATCGTTATTCAAGAGTACCCCTGTAATTCAGTGTGTGCAATTTCAGTACAGTAAGAAACAGAAAAATTATGAGTTGTCCTCGGAGAAGCAAAGTCGTTGCAATTACTTTCTCCCCCCCACCCCAAGAAAAAGAGAGTGCATTGAAGCTATAAAGTAATTGCAAGTTGTCATCTATCCTGAAGAAGGGTCTCTGTCCAAGACGTTGACTATCTATTCATTTCCATAGATGCTGCCTGACCTGCTGAATTACTGAATTGTGTGTGTTGCTCTGCAAGCTGTCATCTGTCCTGGCTGTAAGTTGTCAATGTGAAATATAAACGGCTCCTCCTGGAAATGATGGTGCTTGTTCTGTCATGAGTTTCCAACACTTCTTGCTTTTATACTAAAAGTGCCCTTAGGTCTTAAACACTAGTCTAACCTGTGTGTTTGATTTTAAGCACAGTCTGAAATAGTCAAGCATCACTGATTCAAGATTTCAAGTTTATTTATCACACGTACAGCAAACCATACAGAGAAATGCATCGCCTGCGTTAACAAGTGTGTGCTGTAGGGAGCTCGCAAGTGTCGCATCACATTCTGGCGCCAACACAGCATCCACACAATGCTCAGCAGAACAACACTGAAGAGAACAAGCAGCCGAACAACAGCAGCAAAACAAGCCCCGTTCCCCCCTCCCACCTACGTGCATATACATCCCGCCAACCCCAAGTTGCCATATTTTCCGAGGGCATCCAGGATGACGCAGCATCTGCTATAACAAATGCAGTCATTTGCAAATGACTGGACCCTGCTGGTTCATTACGGCTCAGAATGAATAGCAGGTTCTGGTATCGAATGCAACAGTCAAAATGAATGTAATCATTAATGGCAGTGAGATATTGTCATCTAGCAACAAGTTGGGTCTTCCAATGCCAACATGTTCAATTCTAAATACATAAAGGCAGCAAGGACAAGGTTAGGAGCAGAATGGAAATATTTATGTAACAGTGGAAATGACATTTGGAGACTCAGAATGCTTAAAAGGGAACAGAGTCACTGCCCTTGTGCATGGAATTGAGAGTAAATCTCTCTCTCAACATGAAACGGTCAAAGGAGGTCAGGAATAGGATCCCATTCATCATCAAGCAGATTAATGCCTTGCGGATGTGTTCACATGAATTTCTTATGGCAATTCAGGAGTTACAAAAACAGAGTTTGAGAAACATAATAAATGGCAAACAAAAACGAATTTAGATCCACTTGCATTACGTGTGTTCCCAATGATGGCACAATAAAAGAGCTGGAGTACAGAAAAATGTTAAACCTATATTTATGTAATTATCTTGACAGAGCAATCAGAGACCACTTAGAGTATCATAATAGTGCTAAAGACAAAGTTAAATGAGCTATGTGATGCTACAGCTGAATTTTCAAATGCATAAATAACTTGCCAAGAAATATTTTGCTTGTACAAGACCACGACGAATTGAGAAAGCCAGTGGAATACTATAATTAACTCTCCAATGGGCAAGAGGCAAGCCACAAGAAGTAGAGGGTACCAGGTTAAGTTTACTGAGATTAGCTCATCTGAAATTGATCAACAGTTTGAGCTCTACAAGTGGTCTAAATCCACACGGCTAGAATAGGAGCATAAGATCACCAACAATTGCTTCACCTGACAGCTGCGTCCCCTGCAAAAACAACTAATTATTTTCCCTAAAATATTTGACACCTGCAATTGAGCTGCTATGAACAGAACTGATAAACAAATTCTATATTAAAAAGTCAACCACACTGAAGTTAAAGCTCAGAACAGATCAGATTTTTTTGTTGCAATGTCTGATGATTTAGACACCAATATGGTTCTTCAGAAACAACTTGAAAATGCAAAAAGTAAGATAATGCACAACAGGGCAGCTTGCTTGGTGGAAATACAAGCAGGTGGTCGGTCTCTTCATAGTAAGCGAAGTAGCAAACGATCCCATGAATTTGCCAAGTTCAATGACCTAGTTAAGAGCATTCATGGAATAAAGTGTGAAATCAGACACAACAAGAAAGGTGCCCAGACTTTGGATTTCTACAAAATCAATAGGCTGCCAACTGACTTGTAAGCAAGAGCAATGCATCCTTGTGTGGCCAGTGCTCAGTTATGCGAACAAATACAGTGCTGTGTATAGCACTGGGAAGTTACCATATTGATGTCCTCCTTACAATTGTCAGATCAGAAGGCTGGAGAAATAGGTGATGAACACTCTTTAATCATTTTGAAGTTCTGAATTAGCTTTATGGAAACAGATGTTTTTAGGGTGTGCTGCTAAATCAATTGAAACCAAACCTAACACCCCAATACAGAAATGTCATCTTTTCGTGGGGCTCAGCTCCCTGATATTCAGCGTTATTTACTTTAGAGAAGCACAAACACACTGGGAAATAAGTAAAGACATACTATCATCAGGAGTTTGCTGCTATCCAGGTGGACGAGTTACTTAAGATTCATGAGCACAATAGGACAGCATTTCAAACACAGAATGTAACAGCACAGTACAGGCCCTTTGGCCCACAATGTAGTGCTGACCTTTTAACCTACTTCAAGATCAATCTAACCAGACCCTCTCCACATAGCCCTTCATTTTTCTTTCATCTGTGTATCCATCAAACAGTCTCTTAAACACCCCTGACATATCTACCTCTACCACCACCCCAGCAGCAAGTCCATGCACCCACCTCTGTAAAAAAAACCTACCTCTGACATCCCCCCCACCCCATACTTTCCTCCATTCCGATTCTTATGCTCTCTCTGTTCCGCCCTGGGAAAAAGAGCCTGGCCGTCCACTTTACCTGTGCATTTTATCATCTTGTACACCACTACCCTGCTTCACTCCAAAGAGAAAAGCCCCAGCAGGCTCAACCTTGCCTCATAAAGACATGCTCTCCAATCTAAGCAGCAACCTCGCAAACCTCCTCTGCACCCTCTTTAAAGTTTGCTTCCCATGATGAGGCAACCAGAGATGAACATAATACTCCAAGTGTGGTCTTATCAAAGTTTTATAGAGGTGCAGTATTACCTCACGGCCTTTGAACTCAATCCCCTAATGAATGAAGGCAAACACAACATGTGACTTCTATCTACCCTATCAAAGAGTTTAAGATGGCACTTCTGAAGATGGGCGACAGCTTACTGGTGGTTCATAAAGAAATACAACCATATACTTTATTAGTAACACTTTCTGTGGGAAATTGTGGTAAACTATCACAGCAAAACAATGAAGGCGAACACAAGGCTAACTCAGGGGTTGAGGTGCACGCGTGTGATGCAAAGTTGGAGCTAAGAGAAGTGGTTGGAGCAAAGTCAAGGTAGGTTTGAGACAGAGTCGGAGTTGGAGTCAGAGATGGAGTTGGAGCGAGCGAAAGTGGAGAAAAGTTGGAGCGCAGGCGCCTCAGAGAATGTTCACCTAAACCAAGAGCGAGGTTTGACCGATTGAAGCGCTGGGCTGATTTGAAAAGGTTGGATACAGGCCTGAACTTGGTGGCAGGATCCAGGCCCAAAGCGTATCGATGCAGTGGGTCTAGCTCCTAATGTGGGAGTGATCCAGTGTTTGGACAATTTAAAATCCGGCCCAGCTAGACTGAAAAGGCAGAGGGTAGGGACCGGAGGCTAGGGTCGGGCCGGTTCTGTTCACTCTCCACAACATTTACTCCTCTCTCCTCTGCGCTGAGCTGAGGCTGTGACCTACTCCAGGTTTTGTGTACGTGAGCTTCAGTTGCGGGTCTATGGACTCACTTCCATTCTGAATGCTTGCTTTCATTGTTTGCACGATTTGTGCTTTTTCCCCTCCTCTCCCCATGCATTGAGTGTTGGTCTTTTTTATTCTAGCTGGGTTCTTTCGGATTTCTTATTTTGTAAGCAGATGAATCTCAAAGTTGTATAATTTATACATACTTTGATAATAAATATACTTTGAACTTCAGCTGCAATTTTGAGCAATGTATGAACGTGGATCTTAAGATCCCTCTGCTCCTTCACATTGCTAAGAACCCTGCCATTCACCATGTACTTTGCCTTCAAGTTCGACCTTGCAAAATGCATTATTATATACTTTTCTGGTTTAAACTCCATCTGCCTCCTATCAATGTCCCGTTGTAACCCTTGATAACATTCTACACTATCCACAACCACACCAACCTTCATGTCTGCAAACTTACTAACGCACTTGTGCATCCAAATCACTTATATAGTTAAAACATATCACAAAATATTTTTGCAAGATTTTCAGGAATGCAACTAGATTTAATCCCAGGAAGTATTTCTTGGTTACACTGAATCATTGAAACATACTGCCAGCATGTGCAGCAAGTATGGACTTGAACTTCTGATTTTAGAAAATCTGCCATGTACTCCTGGACAGAGAATACTAACGGAGGCAAATTGCTGGTTAGCCATGGATATGAAGATTTACGGTCTATTGCGTACTCCAGGATCGCTGCTTTTTTGCCTCAAAGAGATGTGCATGATCCGCTGAGCTCACTTTCCCCATTTATACTTGATAACCCTCCATTCGTGAAATTCTGATATCTCTCCACCTCTTAACCAAACAAATCAGCCCATCGTCTGGCCTCAACATATTTTGTCCCAATATCTCTTTTGCCTTGGTGTCCATCTACAACTGACTGCACAAATGACCTCTTGTCTCATTCCTGTGAAGGACACAGACCAGCAGTTGAGCCTTTGTGGATGGCTAGGGATCTCTGTCTGGTCCTGGACAAACTGCTGCTGGAGATTTTGCTACCCTTGTCTACCGGGTCAGCTGCTCATCACAATAAATCGGTGAAACATTGGAGACCCAAAGCAGAGTAGAATGTGCTGAAGTAGCTGATCTAAGCACAGTTGGGCTTTGAGATACCTGGAGTGAGACTGAGAGGGGCAGTCTGTAATCACATCAATGGAACTAAACCACCTGCAGATTCTGACATTCTGCACTTCCAAAGGAATAAGACGATAGTAATTGGCTGATGTTCTTCAACTCGTATCATTACAACATTGAAACTTTAGCCGAGAAAGGCAAGAAAATGGTAGAAAAAAAGTTTGCTCTTTCAGACAAAATGGTAAACTGAGATGCTACACAATATCTTTAATGGATGCCATTAGATCTCTTATATTTGAAGATGACAGGATACTGCATTCTATTAATTCTACAATCAACATGACATTTTATCTTAGTGGCACCTTGCTCTGTATAAATTGGCTGCCATGTTGCTACTGTTACAAAACTAAATGAGAATTTACAAACACTGTTTGTTGTGTAGCATTTGGGGTGGGCTAAAGTCAAGAGGCAGTGCATAGGTAATAGTTCTTTTAACTAGATGAAACAGTTTAAAGAAAAATCAGGTATCTCACGTGGAGACTTGAATTCCAGCCAGCTTGGTCCCTTGATCTTCCGGTTGAGGAGCAGAAGTTCAAGACTCGAAGTATTGGTGCCAAACACGTGTGAAAATGTTTCCCCTTTCAAGTCAGAAGGAAGCGGAGGCAGGTCAGCCTACAGCAAGAAACAGCAGCAGTTAGACAAGTTTCACCAACTATCACAGAGCAGTAGAGCACAAAACAGGCCCAACAGCCCACAATGTTGTGCCAAAATAATTAAACTAGTAATTAGATGCCTAACTAAATAAATTCCTTCTGCCTACACTATGCCCATATCCCTCCATTCTCTGCACATTCTAAGAGACTGTTGAAAATATCTGGCAACACACATCAAAGTTGCTGGTGAACGCAGCAGGCCAGGCAGCATCTCTAGGAAGAGGTACAGTCGATGTTTTAGGCCGAGACCCTTCGTCAGGACTAACTAAAGGAAGAGTTAGTAAGAGATTTGAAAGTGGGAGGGGGAGGGGGAGATCCAAAATGATAGGAGAAGACAGGAGGGGGGGGGGATGGAGCCAAGAGCTGGACAGGTGATTGGCAAAAGGGATATGAGAGGATCATGGGACAGGAGGCCTAGGGAGAAGGAAAAGGGGGAGGGAGAAGGAAAAGGGGGAGGGGAAAAAAACCCAGAGGATGGGCAAGGAGTATAGTGAGAGGGACAGAGGGAGAAAAAGGAGAGAGAGAGAAAGAACGTGTGTATATAAATAAATAACGGATGGGGTACGAGGGGGAGGTGGGGCATTAGCGGAAGTTAGAGAAGTCAATGTTCATGCCATCAGGTTGGAGGCTACCCAGACGGAATATAAGGTGTTGTTCCTCCAACCTGAGTGTGGCTTCATCTATACAGTATACTCCTCCACTGTAAAGATGAAGCCACACTCAGGTTGGAGGAACAACACCTTATATTCCGTCTGGGTAGCCTCCAACCTGATGGCATGAACATTGACTTCTCTAACTTCCGCTAATGCCCCACCTTCCCCTCGTACCCCAACCGTTATTTATTTTTATACACATTCTTTCTTTCTCTCTCTCCTTTTTCTCCCTCTGTCCCTCTGGCTGTACCCCTTGCCCATCCTCTGGGATCTCCCCCCCCCCCCGTCTTTCTCCCCAGGCCTCCTGTCCCATGATCCTCTCATATCCCCTTTGCCAATCACCTGTCTAGCTCTTGGCTCCATCCCTCCCCCTCCTGTCTTCTCCTATCATTTTGGATCTCCCCCTCCCCCTCCCACTTTCAAATCTCTTACTAACTCTTCCTTCAGTTAGTCCTGACGAAGGGTCTCGGCTGAAACGTTGACTGTACCTCTTCCTAGAGATGCTGCCTGGCCTGCTGCGTTCACCAGCAACTTTGATGTGTGTTGCTTGAATTTCCAGCATCTGCAGAATTCCTGTTGTTTGCGTCGAAAATATCTACTGCATTTGCCTCCACCACCACTCCGGCAGCAATTTCCAGACACCCACCATGTAAAAATTTACCCTGCACTCCTCCTTTGAAATTACCACCTCTCACCTTAAATGAATGTCCCTTAGTATTAGATATTTTGACCCTGGGAATACATTAAATATACTGAATCATTAAAATACATTAAATACATAGGTTTATCATTGTCACATACACTGAGATATAGTGAAAAGCTTGTCTTACATATTGTCCGGACAGATCAGATCATTACAAAGTGCACAGATGTAGAACAAGGTAAAACAATAACGATGCTGAATAAATTGCAACAGCTACACAGAAAGTGCAGTACAGGTAATCAATCAGGTACAAGACCATTACAAGAAAGATTGAAATGCTAAATAGCCACCTTATTGTACTAGCAGACTATTTAATTGTCTTATAAGACCAAAAGGAAAAAATATAATGGCTGTCTGTCTATGCCTTTCATAATCTTGTAAACCCCAGCCTCTTCCACTCCAGAGAAAACAACCCAAGTTTGTCCAACCTCTTCTTATAGCAGATGCCTTACAGTTCAGACAGATACCTTGCAAACCTCTTTGGCACCCTCTCCAAAGCCTCCACCTGCATCCTTCCAATAACGGAGCGATCAGAATTGAATGCAATACTCCAGAGGCAGCCTAATAGGAGTTTCATAAAACTGCAACACAGCTCCTGACTCAACTCCTTGATTGAGAAAGGTATGCATGACATTTGCCTTATTTTAAACCACACTATCAACATGCAGCAAATGACTTGAACCCCAAGATCCCTCTGCACACCAATGATGGTGAGGGTCTTGCTTTTAACAATCTGTCCCTTTGCATTTGATTTCCCAAAATGCAACACCTCATTTGGCCAGGTTAAACACCATCTACCATTTCGCTGCACATATCTGCAACTGACCTATATCCAACTGTATCCTTTGCGGGTCTTCTACACTATCCACAACACCGCCAATCTTTGTAATGTCTATAAACTTACTAACCTGCCCTTCAAAGTTTTCATCTGGGTCATCTACACGCGTCACAAATAGCAGAGTTACAAATACGGATCTCTTTGGAACACAAGTCACAGACATCCAGCCAGAATAAATCCATTAACCACCACCCTGATTTCTATGGACAAGCTAACTCTGATTCCAAACAGCCAATTCACCATGCACCCAGTGCACCTTAATATTCTGGATGAGCCCCCACAAAGGTCCTTGTCAAATATCTTTCTAAAATCTATGTACACAACATCCACAGTTCTACCTTCATCAATCACCTTTGTCATTTCTTCGAAAAGCTCAATCAATTTACTACAGCATGATTTGCTGCACACAAAGCCATGCTGACTGTCCCTAATTAGGCCATGGTTTTCCAGTTGCTCATAAATCCCTTCCCTTAGAATCATCTCAACTGATGGGGCACCAGCAATGGTGGGGCAGAAAAACTAAACTGAGTTCTTTGATTACTAATTGGCATCCTTGGTTAAGCACAAATGATTTTCTAGCATATGTTATTAATTTGAGGCAAAACATAACTAGATGTATTTAAATGGATAGTTTTCATATATCAAATATTCTATGGCATTTATCTGGCCCACTGTTTCCCGGATGGTAGATAGTTGGAACAGTTTGTGGTTGGGGTTACTCGTGTCTCCAATGATCCTTCGGGCCCTTTTTACACATCTGTCCTTGTAAATATCCCGAATAGCAGGAAGTTCACGTCTGTAGATGCGCTGGGCTGCCCGCACCACTCTCTGCAGAGTCCTGCAATTGAGGGAAGTACAGTTCCCATACCAGGCAGTGATGAAGCCAGTCAGGATCCTCTCAATCATGCCGTTATAGAAAGTTCTTCGAATTTAGGGGGACCATACCAATTTCCTGTTCCAATTTAATACACTCCTGCAAGGACCACACTTCTCCATCTAGAAGTAATCTTAAAGCAGTAACATAGCAATGAAATATTCACTGTACAAGCTTGTACAGAACCACCAGGCAAGAATTCACTAAGAGTTTTCAGGTTTTTTGATAAAATCCTGAATATCAGAAATAGAACACAGAACTAAACTGTCAAAACACCCCACCAGTAATGACCATCAGCATAAAGAGAACAGCTAAGCCCTTAAATTTACAGTCAATGGCATTACTATCAGCAGGTACCTCACCAACAACATCTTCGAAGCCACCATTGACCCGAAATCTAATTGGGCCAATCACATACATATTGTGGGTACAAGGCCAGTGTTCTGTAAGAAGTGGCTCATCTGGAAACACCACAGAGCTTGTCAATTATCTACAAAGCACAAGTCAGCAGTGCCATAGAATATCTGCCTCTTCCCAAAATGTTCAAGAACCTGAACACCAGACAAAGCTGTTTGCACAACTGACACCACAAGCACTTTTTTTCCCTCTCCACCACAAGAAGACTGTGGCTGAGTGCGTGCCAACCGCAAAATCCATCACAGCCACAAGGATTTCCTTAACATCATCTCCCAATCTTCTGATCCCTAAAAGCAAGAAGGACCAGGACAGAAGATGCACAGGTACTCCACCATCTGAAAGTCACACGCTATCCTGACTGTAAAATTTAATCACCATCACTGGAACTCCTTATCCAACAACATCATGAGGGTGTCATTATCAACATGCATCAGTTCCAGATGGCGGCTCGCAAAACTGTAATGGTGGTTAGAGATTAGCAACTACAACCATCCAGTGAATATAAAGATTGCATTTGGATAACTGTGAGACATTTCAGTATACTCACTGCATATCTGACTTCTAAGTATTCACAATTTTCAGAGATGTCTGGAATTTCAAAAGCATACTTTTTCTCCACTTTCTAAAAATTAAAACATAACCACATCAGTAAAGTCATGAGGTACCAAGGATCAAATGAATTCTGGTCAGCGATGCATTAACCAACCTTTGATTTGAATTTCATTATTTTGTATCTTTCAGCAATTGCTTCACTGAATTCCTGATAAACATCCGCTAAACCTACGGCCGTTTCTGTATCCTCTCCAGTTTTAAGATTTGTGCGCTGAAAAGAAATCACGCATAGTGCATAAATTCAATGATTATCATTTTCAAGAAAACATTAGGAGCAACTTAATTTAAGTTGGAAAGGTCACTCTCTCTAGTTCATGTCAATAATGTAAAACGTATTGACCCAAGTTCTCATACACTGAACAGCAAGAGATTCAAAAAATGTAAACAAATTAGGATTGCACACAGCACAACACTTCCTGAATATTAAAAGCAGCAAAGAACAAGTATATTGCTCACTTTTCAAACCAGAGTTTTAGGACAGTTTGAGGCCTATTCTTCAGTCAGAACCATGTGATGCCTTGTTGTCTGATCAGGAGACAAAGTCTCATTGTCAAGATTAACACCAAAACTCCTTTGGCATTAATTGTAAAGTGTTGAAGTGCTGAAATTGCCAATGCTGGCAAGACTACAAATCATTAGAGACTTGGCCTCTCAATCAAACTTACTCAGGTCTCAGCCTGAAACTGCTTATTCCTCTCCATAGATGCTGCCTGACTTGCTGAGTTCCTCCAGCATTTTGTGTGTTTTGTTCAAAATTTTCAGCATCACAGAATTTCATGTTCATAAGTGACTACAATTGGTATTGATCACAACAAATCATTCTTCACTTACTGCATTTCTCTGGAGGAAATGATCCTGCTTTTAATGGGAGACATTTCTAGCTACATTTTTATTCTTTTGATATTATATTTATGAGTAAATTGACTTTTCACTGGAGAGTCAAGGATACAATGCAAATACATAATAAATTAAAACTGTTAAAGAAATATTGTTAAAGCAGATAATGAGCTTAAAATTTGATTTAAAAAGGACAAGATGACCTGCATTCCAGAACTTTCAAAGAGCTAGTCATTCAGATAGTGGGAGCTCTAGCTTCCAGCTTCTGAAATTCTGTACATTCTGGAATGTTTTCTATTGACTGGAGGAGCAGCAAAGCTACCTTAGTATTTCAGAAAGGAAGGGTAGCAGAGAGAAAAAAGGGAGTTCTGATCTGTTGGCCTGACAGAAGCAGTTGTGTATATGTTGAAATTTATAATGGAATATAAAGATACCTACATTAACAATATGGTCCAGCAGGGTCTAGAGGGATTTATGAAAGGGAAATCATGTTTGACATTGCAAGCAAGTTTGTGAACCCTGCAGAATTTTCTCTATTTCTGCATAAATGTGACCTAAAATGTGATCAGATCTTCACGTATTTTGTTAATATATCAAAATAACAGGTACTTCAGATTGGCAGGCTGTGAGACACCACAAGAATTGTTAACTAGGTTCTACATTAATGATTTGGTTCTGGGGCCCAAATCAATTGCTGATAAACCAATACTAAGTCAGAACACGAGTGGCAGTGAGAATGTGGAGAGGTCAAGAAAATAAGGACACTGTGATGAGGAGGCAACAAAGTGGCAAGTGGCATACAGTGTAGAATAACGTAGGGTTATTCCTCTCAGTACAAGAATCTGAAATAGTGACTACTATTTAAATGGAGAAAGACTGAGAAGTACTAACATTGGGTGGGACCAGTGTGCCCTTGTATACAAGGCACTGGAAAGTAACATGCAGGTACAAAAGGAGAGTTAGATAGTCAAATGTTTCATTGGCTTATAACTGCTGTAAGATTTGAATACAACCAGAGGGATATCTTACTACAACTATGAAAGACCTAGACTCATGTGAATAACTTTGTTTTCCTAACCTAAAGAGAAAGGATATACTAGATCAGGGGTTCCCAACATGGGGTCCATGGACCCCTCGGTTAATGGAAGGGGTCCATAGCAGAAAAAAAAGTTGGGTACCCCTGTACAAGATGAGGCGCAGGAATAGTTCACCAAATTGGCTGTTGTGGTGACAGCTCAGAATCAGAATCAGGTTTAACATCACTGGGATAGGTCTCGAAATTTGTTGTTTTGCGGCAGCAGTACACTTCAATAAATAAAAAATTTTTGAAAAACTATAAAATAAGTACATATAAAAAAAGATTAAATAAGCAATGCAAAAGAAACAAAAATAATAAGGTAGTGCTCATGGGGTTCAATGTCTAATCAGAAATCTGATGGTGCAGGGGAAGAAGCTGTTCCTGAAACATTGAGTGTGTGTCTTCAGGCTCTTGTACCTTCTCCTTGATGGTAGAAATGAGATGAAGGCACATCCTGGGAGATGGGGGTGCTGAATGATGGATGCCACCTTTTTGAGGCATCGCCTTTTGAAGATATCCTCGATGCTGGGGAGGCTAGTACCCACGATGGAGCTGGCTGAGTTTACAACTTCCTGCAGCAATTTCTGATCCTGTGCAATGGCCCCTCCATACCTGATAGTGACAGAATGCTCTCCACTGTACATCTATAGAAATTTGTGAGTGTCCTTGGTGACATATGGTGTCTCCTCAAATTCCGAATGAAATATAGCCACTCATGTGCCTCCTTTGTAAATTCATTAATTTGGTGGGCCCAGGATAGATCTTCAGAGATCGTGACACCCAGAAACTTAAAACTGCTCACCCTTTCCACTGCTGATCCCTCGATACGGATGGAGTGTGTTCCCTCGACTTCTCCTTCCTGAAATCCACAATCAATTCCTTGGTCTTACTGATATTGAGTGCAAGGTTATTGCTCTATCTCGCTCCTGTATGCCTCCGCATCACCGTCTGAAATCCTGCCAACAATAGTTGTCTCATTGACAAATTTAGAGATGGCATTTGAGCTGTATCCAGCCACACAGTTTGGGTGTAGAGAGAGTAGAGCAGTGGGCTAAGCACGCATCCTTGAAGTACCCCAGTGTCGACTGGCTGCGTAGAAGAGATGTTATTTCCGATATACAGTGACTGCACGGATCCTCATTGCCTTCCGGTACACCATTAGGGCCTGACATCTTGCAAGGGCTCACCTCTTGAAATATGTTCTGACGTGTAGTCAAGGATCCAGTTGCAGAGGGAGGTACAGAGGCCAAGGTTTTGGAGCTTGTTGATTAGAAATAAGAGTATGATTGTGTTGAATGCTGAGCTGTAATCAATAAACAGCAGGCTGACATAGGTATTGCTATTGTCAAGGTGACCCAAGGCCGAGTGGACAGCCACTGAGATTGCATACGCTGTGGACCTATCGTGGCTATAGGCAAATTTTAGGGGGTCCAGGTCCCTGCTTAGGCAGGAGTTGATTCTGGTCATGACCAACCTACCAACTCTTCATCACAGTAGATGTGAGTGCAACTGGGTAATAGTCATTGATGCAGCTCACCCTGCTCTCCAATTGCAGCAGTGAGAGATTGAAGGCATCCTTGAGCACTCCCACCAGCTGGTTGGCACAGGTTTTCAATGCCCACAGGTACACCATTAGGGCCTGACGTCTTGCAAGGGTTCACCTCTTGAATTATGTTCTAACAGAGATCACAGGGTCATATAAGAAAATTAAGTCGGCTACGCTTCTGTTCTCTAGCCTTAAGAAGAATGAGAAGTGACTCATTTAAACATACAAATTTTCCAAGGGCTCAACACAATTATTCGCAGAAGGGTGCTTTCACTGGTTCAGGAGTCTAGAACCTGGAATTTGTCTCAAAATAAGGGGTAAAATACAGAATTCAAGTGAGAAGTTTCATTACTCGGAGGGTGGTGAATCTTTGGAATCCCTTTGGCCTGGAGCTTCCTAGAGGTTCCATGATTGATTTTCAAAACCAAATTCAAAAGACCTCTGGAATTTAGAGTAATCAGATTTAGGACAGGAAAATAATATTGAGATAGAAGATGAATCTTGTCCTTGTTGAGGGGCCAAACTGCATTTACTTCTCACAGATGATGTAGTACTGAGCATGGTGCAGTCCATCACGGGTAAAGCCCTTCCCACCATTGAGCACATCTGCACAGAAAGCTGCGTCCATCATCAGGGAACACCACCACCATCCAGGCCATGCTCTGTTCTCACTGTTGCCATCAGGAAGAAGATACAAGAGCATCAGGACTCGCACATCCAGGTTCAGGAACAGTTATTACCCTTCAACTATCATGCTCCTGAACCAGAGGGGATAATTTAACTCATCTTCAGTCACCCCAGCACTGAACTATTCGCACAACCTATGGACTCATTTTCAAGGACTCTTCATCTCATATTCTCAATACTTATTGTACCTGTTAGGTGCGGTCTTTCATTGATTCTATCGTGGTTATTGGATTATTGAGTATGCCCACAAGAAAACAGATTTCAAGGTTGTATAAAATGATACGTATACATTGATAATAAATTTACTTAGAACTTTGATATACTATTGTAGCAAAATTCTGATCCAGATTGCATTGGATTTTAAAATCAATTTGTTGAAGAGACATTTTAAGGGAATATCACAAATAATTAAAAATTCATGTTTTTAAAGCAGTATAAAAATAGGTTTAAGCTAAAAACCAATTAGAATTACAAACATTTTAAAAAGCTATAACTTAGTTGATAATATTCTGTGAACATAAACTTGTTGTTCAATAAATTGACTAAAAAATATCTTACAAACAAGTTTTTGAAAAGTTAACAGTCATTACATACCTTTTCTCTTGGCAACAGGTATACTGTGCGCTCAATATTTCTCACAGCCACACAGCAACTGACATACGATTTTGCTGATTCAATCCACACTTTGCCAAAGAGGTAAACCACTCCTGAGGAAAACATAAAATGGTCAGTAATTCACCTTCCAATAAAGAGTATAATCATGTAGTAGCAAGATCACTTCTTTAGATCTGTAACAGGTTACAAAGACAAAGCAAGTTTCATTTGGTCCCAAGCAGTGGTACTCACCTTTCCCACATAAGCTATCTGCTTATAAACTGCCCAAATAGCACAGTACTGCCTATGATAATCCAGCAAACAGATGATAATGCAGATAGATAGAGTTAACCTTATCAATGAGCTGGAGGAGCTCAGCAGGTCAGGGAGCATCTACAGATGGGAAGATGAAGAAGTTCTCAATGAAGAGTCTCAGCTTGAAACATCGACTGTTTATTCACATTCCTAGATGCTGCCTGACCTGTTGAGCTCCTCCAGCACACTGTATACATTGCTCTAGATTTCCAGCATCTGCAGTACCTCTTGTGTCCATGAGTTAACCATGTCTGCTTGGTTTTGAAATGAAATGGAAGGACTGTCAAATACATTTTCTCAATTCTACCATTCTGGAGCTGAACTGTGCTAATAAATACAGTGAGGTGTTGGGCTATATGAGCATATGCACATGTACGGTAGAGATATTATCTAGGAAGGCACAAAGCCTAACAAGTACGTGAATGTCACAAAATGACCCCGAATGACACGGGTAAAGCGGTGGATGTTGTCTATGTGGACTTCAGTAAGGCCTTTGACAAGGTTCCACACGGAAGGTTAGTTAGGAAGGTTCAATCGTTAGGTATTAATATTGAAGTAGTAAAATGGATTCAGCAGTGGCTAGATGGGAGACGACAGAGAGTAGTGGTGGATAACTGTTTGTCAGATTGGAGGCCAGTGACTAGTGGTGAGCCTCAGGGATCTGTACTGGGTCCAATGTGTTTGTCATATACATTAATGATCTGGATGTTGGGGTGGTAAATTGGATTAGTAAGTACGCAGATGATACTAAGATAGGTAGCATTGTGGATAATAAAGTAGGTTTTCAAAGCTTGCAGAGAGATTTAGTCCACTTAGAAGAGTGGGCTGAAAGATGGCAGATGGAGTTTAATGCTGATAAATGTGAGGTGCTACATTTTGGTAGGACTAATCAAAATAGGACTTACATGGTAAATGGTAGGGCACTGAAGAATACAGTAGAATAGAGGGATCTGGGACTAATGGTGCATAGTTCCCTGAAGGTGGAATATCATGTGGATAGGGTGGTGAAGAAAGCTTTTGGTATGCTGGCCTTTATAAATCAATGTATTGAGTATAGGAGTTGAGATGTAATGTTAAAATTGTACAAGGCATTGGTAAGGCCAAATTTGGAGCATTATGTACAGTTTTGGTCACCGAATTATAGGAAAGATGTCAACAAAATAGAGAGAGTACAGAGAAGATTTACTAGAATGTTACCTGGACTTCAGCACCTAAGTTACAGAGAAAGGTTGAACAAGTTGGGTCTTTATTCTTTGGAGCGTAGAAGGTTGAGGGGGGACTTGATAGAGGTATTTAAAATTATGAGGGGGATAGATAGAGTTGACGCGGATAGACTTTTTCCATTGAGAGTAGGGGAGATTCAAACAAGAGGACATGAGTTGAGAGTTAGGGGGTAAAAGTTTAGGGGTAACATGAGAGGGAGCTTCTTTACTCAGAGAGTGGTAGCTGTGTGGAACGAGCTTCCAGTAGAAGCGGTAGAGGCAGGTTTGATACTGTCATTTAAAGTAAAATTGGATAGACATATGGACAGGAAGGAAATGGAGGGTTATGGGCTGTGTGCGGGTCGGTGGGACTAGGTGAGAGTAAGCGTTCGGCACGAACTAGAAGGGCCGAGATGGCCTGTTTCCGTGCTGTAATTGTTATACGGTTATAAGCTAACTGGTGCAGAGGGATCCAGTCTAAACTACACACTCCATGATACTGTTTTTTTCCCAGAAAACATCAACAATTGGAAAAGGAAGAAAGGGTTACAACCCAGAATATCATGGTGAAATTGGTAGTGAAGCTCAGAAACAATCAAGAGCTGAAAACATGAGTGAGACTAGTTTATTGGTTCCTTTGGGTAACAAAGTCATGGGTAACAAAGGACATTAAGGACATCCTGAACGCTAAAAAGAGGGCATTTAGAGATGGAAATAGGGAGGAGCTGAGGGCAATACAGAGTGACCTGAAAGCCAGGATCAGGGAGGCTAAAGACAGGTACAGGAGGAAGCTTGAGTGGAAACTCCAGCAGAACAACATGAGAGAGGTCTGGAGGGGGATGAGGACCATCACTGGGTTCCAGCAAACTAGCAACAGAGGAGCTGAAGGCAGTGTGGACAGGATCAATGAACTTAACTCGTTCTTTAACAGATTTGACATTGTGGCCCCTGCCCATCCCACACATGAGCCATCTGTTGTCGGCCCCCAACCAACACATATTCCACTCTCCCCTCCTACCCTCCTCACAGTCCCCCACCCTGCTCTCATGAATATACCCCTTTCCCACACAAAATCACCATGGTGGGCTTCATAGCTGAACAGGTGAGAAGATAGCTGAAATGTCTCAACCCAAGCAAGGCTGCAGGACCGGATGGTGTCAGTACCAGGCTGCTCAAAGCCTGTGCCCCTCAGCTATGTGGAGTACTTCACCATGTATTCAACGTGAGCCTGAGGCTCCGGAGGGTTCCTGTGCTGTGGAAGATGTCCTGCCTCGTCCCTGTGTCGAAGACGCCGCGCCCCAGCGGCCTCAATGACTACAGACCAGTGGCATTGACCTCCCACATCATGAAGACCCTGGAGAGACTTGTTCTGGAGCTGCTCCGGCCTATGGTCAGGCCACACTTAGATCCCCTCCAGTTCACCTACCAGCCCCGACTAGGAGTTGAGGATGCCATCGTCTACCTGCTGAACTGTGTCTACGCCCACCTGGACAAGCCAGCGAGCACTGTGAGGGTCATGTTTTTTGACTTCTCCAGTGCGTTCAACACCATCCGCCCTCCTCTGCTGGGGGAGAAGCTGACAGCGATGCAGGTGGATGAGTCCCTGGTGTCATGGATTCTTGATTACCTGACTGGCAGACCACAGTACGTGTGCTTGCAGCACTGTGTGTCCGACAGAGTGATCAGCAGCACTGGGGCTCCACAGGGGACTGCCTTGTCTCCCTTTCTCTTCACCATTTACACCTTGGACTTCAACTACTGCACAGAGTCTTGTCACCTTCAGAAGTTTTCGGATGACTCTGCCATAGTTGGATGCATCAGCAAGGGAGATGATGCTGAGTACAGGGCTACGGTAGGAAACTTTGTCACATGGTGTGAGCAGAATTATCTGCAGCTTAGTGTGAAAAAGACTAAGGAGCTGGTGGTAGACCTGAGGAGAACTAAGGTACCGGTGACCCCTGTTTCCATCCAGGGGGTCAGTGTGGACATAGTGGAGGATTACAAATACCTAGGGATACGAGTTGACAATAAATTGGACTGGTCAAAGAACACTGAGGCTGTCTACAAGAAGGGTCAGAGCAGTCTCTATTTCCTGAGGAGACTGAGGTCCTTTAACATCTGCCGGACGATGCTGAGGGTGTTCTACGAGTCTGTGGTGGCCAGTGCTATCATGTTTGCTGTTGTGTGCTGGGGCAGCAGGCTGAGGGTAGCAGACGCCAACAGAATCAATAAACTCATTCGTAAGGCCAGTGATGTTGTGGGGATGGAACTGGACTCTCTCACGGTGGTGTCTGAAAAGAGGATGCTGTCCAAGTTGCATGCCATCTTGGACAATGTCTCCCATCCACTACATAATGTACTGGGTAGACACAGGAGTACATTCAGCCAGAGACTCATCCCACCGAGATGCAACACAGAGCGTCATAGGAAGTCATTCCTGCCCGTGGCCATCAAACTTTACAACTCCTCCCTTGGAGGGTCAGACACCCTGAGCCAATAGGCTGGTCCTGGACTTATTTCCTGGCATAATTTACTTTTTACTATTTAACTACTTATGGTTTATTACTATTTATTATTTATGGTGCAACTGTAATGAAAACCAATTTCCCCCGGGATCAATAAAGTATGACTATGACTATTTATGGTAACCACAATGCTTCACCAAAGTATGAATCAGTAAATTAGAAAACATAACAAGAGAAATGCAATAAATAACAGAATTTTTAATCATCATGTAGAATGAGCAAACCAGATTAGCAATAGAAAGGTGAAAATTAAACCACAAATTGCAATCCAAAAAAAATCACTTCAGACAGCAACAAGTGCATGAACAACAGAAAGAAGCTAATTGTCAAGGAGCAATAGAGACATCTTGGCGATTTCAATGTAGGATTTAATAAGATGTTTGTGTAGCTAAAAAACTGGACCACAGCAAAAGTAACACATGTTCACCCTGTCAAACCATAGCAAGCGGGAAGACAAAAATTACCAAAGATTATTCCTAATATTCTACCACTAATACTGATCAAGCACTTTATCCCGACAAGCATGTTAGATCAGAAATCATTCAACGATGGTCTACTTGAAAGATACTAAAAGCCTGTGGAATAAGGAGATGATGGATTCTGTTGTGCAGACTTTTAAAAACCATTTGGCAGAACACCTCAGCATTAGAACTTGTAAACAGGAACGAAGATTCTGCTTGGCAGGTGATGAGAAGGGCCTTCCCTGTCAGATCCTCCCTGCAGTGCACAAGTCACAGCACTGCCTCACACTGACCTCAAGATGGATTCAGTGGGGATGAGACTGTAATCATCTCCCCAGAATGACTGCCAAGGTAGTCTGAAAAGAGATACAGTGGTCTCTTTTGCGTTCAATCCATACAGCTGTATAACACCGTTCCACAGACCTTTCCGGGGGGGGGGGGGGGGGGGGGAGAACGTAGGAACTTGTGCAGACAGATAACCTCTTGGATTATCCTGCACAAGAGCCATGCATGAAATAACCTTGATGTTATGCTTATATAATCAAAGTGACAAGGCTTGTACTCACAATGGCAACATAAAAGCTCTCTAATATGCACTTACGTAAATGTTATCAATGATGTAATATATTTGAATAAAAGGGAAATATGTGGATCTGTATGTGCATTTCCATTGGAACAGGGAAGGCTTAGGTGAAGGAAATTATCCATAGTGAGCTTTTGGGGGGAGGGGGGTCAGTTGCCTCTAGTTTGGAAGTAAGGCAAGGGATGTCGTCACCTTAAAGTGTCTTTGGTTATTAAGGAAAGGGTCAAAGCACATGAAGCTGCCTCTTCAAGATTGGTTCAGCATTTAAAAGAGAGCAAAAAATTCAAAAAAATACAGTTCTTGGCCAAATCAACAGTTCAAGAGAAAAAACCATAAACTTACACAAGCTGAACATTTTTACTTTCGAGCACATAATTATTAAAACACAACAAGTGTACACAGCTAGTACTAACCGTCACTGTCAGTACAATTCAAAGGAAGCATTATTATTGTTATCAGGTTTTTACCACAATTATTTATGCAATACTGCCATTACCTGGTTGGTGATACTGGTCCTCATAAGCATCAACCCAGTAGAATCTAAAGACTTGCTCTCCTGCTGTATCTGTTACTAATGGCAAACAGCCCGCATCCACCTGTACTTCAGTCACCTGAGGATCACTTTCATCTTGGTTTAGATGATCCCAACAAAATTCAACAACAGGAGAGTTTCTGACCAGAACAAAAACAGAATATTTAAATTTGCAAAATATTTTCCTTCAGGTATAAAATACAGCAATAATAATACTGTATTTATTCATATTAAATAATGGTTTCAAAAATGTTACAACTAGATTAGGAAAAATGAGAACAGAAATATCTAGAGGTGAACTTTTGACAAGCGTAAGGAACCGATGAGAGAGAGAGAGAGAGAGAGAGAGAGAGAGAGAGAGAGAATGAATGAGAATGAATGAATGGGGGAAAAAAATATTCAGAGCTAGGAGGTAAAATGAGCTTCCTTAGTTATCAGTTCCAGAGTCTCAGCTTTTCAATGTATATTTGGATTGGATTAAGGAACAGAGATTGGATAGCATCAAGTAATGAAGCATAGAAAGCTGAATAGATAGCAAAAGAAGGTATTCCAAAGGCATACATAGCGTAAGAGTTAAAACCATGATATAGAAAATTCAATATTGGGAAAACATCATAGGACGAGGGAGAGGTTGGGGATTTGGAGTCTGATATTCTTGTTTGTGTTTTTCCATGTGGGCAACCTGTTGGATTTTTGCACAGGGGTGGGAAGGTTGCAGGTTTGAGGTTTGCACATTTTACTTCATTTTCTTTTTGTGCAGTGGGGGTAGGAGTTGTTGTGTTTTCTTTCAACGACTTCCATGGGTTTTCTGCATTACATGACTATCTGGAGAAGATGAATCTCAGAGTTGTATTCTGTATACATACTTCGATAATAAAAAGAACCTCTGAACCTTTGATCTAATTTGTTTTCAAAGTAAACGCATAATTTTATAAATAGGGAAAAATAGTGGATGAGCAAAGAGCTTTTGTTGACCCCCATTAAAATCTAGTTCACAGGTACAGCAGATAATCTAAGTTTCGAGGAATGTCTAATACATATCCAAAAGCAAATGGAATACAAAAGGAAAAAGCATGATGCGTTAAACTGGAATGTTGAGAACAGAGAAGATTCTTCTTTATTAATGCATCTTCCAATTAAGTTGACAGGTCAAAGCCTTCAAAATGTGAAGATGTTTAAAGGATTACCATAAGGAGAAAAAAAGGGGAAAAAATTAAGGCTTTCTAAAGAGAGGCAATGTAATTGGCATCAGCTTTGGATTTTAATCTCTCTATAAAATTTTGAGCTTGTTTCAAACTTCACTACTCAAATTTAAAGACTCCAAAATAACCAAAATGTCTGGCAATTTGTTCAGAATTTTGAACCTAAGGTCCATAATCCATGAATGACCACCTTGGTAATCAAACTAGCACCATGAGAGGTAGGACCAGAACTGGGCCTTTATTAGAAATGAAATTTTCCAACATTTTGTCAACCTGGATCAGCCTTTCTATTTCCAACTGGGTTATGTGAAAAGCAGCTTCAGAAACCTCAGAAAGATATTCAACCCAATGCGTTCACTTACCCAGGATACCCAAAAATTGATCAGTTCACTCCCACTACATGCTGGTGAAATTCTCTCAGGACAATCTTCACAGTTTGTCCTGACACTACTTACAAATAATACGGCAGGCCACTAACAGAAACATGAACTTTTCAGAAAAACTGTAGCTAGACCAATTGCAGCTGCAATTTTTCTCAACCAGGAAGAAATCTGACACTCCAACACTCTGAGCTATAGAATAAACTCTGGCCAGCTACAAACTCTTCTCATAATTTGTTGGAAGAATTCAGCAGATCAAGAGGCATCTGTGGTAGTGGGAAGATTAACTGTTGATATTTGGGTTGAAACACAACACCAGGGCCTGGTCCAAATTGTCGACAGTTCTTTTCCCTTCCCCTAATAGATGCTACTTGACACACTGACTTTCGCCAGCAGATGGCTGCTCCAGATTCCATCATCTGCAGTGTCCTGATCCTACTAGCTCTCTCCACTGGTATTTATAGCCTTCAGCATACTTTGGACTGAATTCTCCCAGAAAACCTACTACACTAAAATCATCTTGAACCAATGCTTGGAAATGAAAATAAAGAGCTGAAATTGAGGGTTTAATTAAAAAAGGAACCTTTATCAGCATTAGCACCAGATCAATTCTGCAAGGGTACTATCTTAGCCTCTTGAGATATGTCCAGGCCCAGCAACAGGCTGATTGTTTGGTAACTGGTAAAATGGCTGCTCAATACAATTGCAGGAGACTAAAAAACAGATTTTATTCAACCCCATCAGTAAATACATGCCCTATTGTTTATCAGAATATCCTAAAGAAAACAAGTGCATTATTAATTTTCCAAAAGTCCTTTCTTTCAATTGGCTTACTTGAATGGCTTGTCTTCCTCCTTGGGTTCTTCAGCTTTGATGGCTTTCACATCTTCCATTTCTACTTTTGCAGTGGACATAGGCTTAGTGTCCATGGGTTCATCAAAGTCTCCCTCATCCAACTCCATTACTTGGGGATCTTCTGCTAATTAAAATCAGAATTTATAACTCGTGGTACAGCAGTTAAACAAAGCAAAGATCTGAACAGAATTGTGCAAAGACAATCTTCCTAGAAACGAACCACTCAGGAAACATGGCAGCAAACAGATTCACATGCAACAGTGGCATGGCAACACAGCTGGTAGATTTGCTGCCTCACAACTCCGATGGCCCAGTCTGACCCTGACGCTGACCCTGTGTGCCTTCTGTGCAAGGTTTGCAGTTTCTCCCTGTAACATCCCAAGATGTGCTGGTATGTTAATTAGTCAATGCAGATTACCCTTCAGTGCAAGTTAATGGCAAAAAGAATCAAAGGGGAATTAATGATTTTCCTTGACACCACAGTAGTTTGTCTATATTCAACAATCACAGAGGTACAAAGTGGAATGTGAGGGAGGGAAAAGTAATACAAGGGGGAAAAAACGTAAAATGGATATTCTTGAATCATCATGAAAATCTAAGTTCACTTGTGTTCTTTCTCCCTATTTGAGTTGCTAGTGAGAACAATCCCACCATTTAACAGTACTTCGACTTTAACATTAACCATGCACAACACAGAACTGATGTTCCACTTAGTGCCTTGTAAAAATAATCATTGCCCAATCCTTTGTTCATATAAATGATTATAACCAGCAATGTTGATCAATTTACCTGACAATTTTTATTTGTGAATCACATGCTCCTTTTTTCCCCCAGAAAACCCAAAAAAAACAAGGAAAATTGTAAAGCATGAAAAACTAACATTTCCAGAACTGAAATGTCAGCAGCTAAAAAGTATTCATTCCCCTTTGCTTAGCTGAACCAACTCTTGGAGCTATTACAGTCAGTAGCCTTTTTGGATTAGTTTCTATTAGCTTTGCACAACGTGATGGAACAAGATTAGCCCATTTCTCCTTGCAAAATTGCTCAAGTTGTGCCAGGTTAGCTGGGGAGCAGCAGTGGACAGCAATTTTGAGGGTTTGCCAGAGATGTTTGATCTGAATACAGTCAGGACTCTGACTAAGCCACTCAAGGACATCAATTTTCTTCATTTGAAGCCACTCCACGGTTGATCTGGCAGTGTGCTCTGTGTCACTGTCTTGCTGAAAGATGAACTTTCTCTCCGACTTAAGTCTTCTGGCAGAGGCTAGCAGGTTTTAGTCTTGGATCTCTCTGTATTTAGCAGCATTCATCTTCCAATCAATTCTGACCACATTTCCAGCCCCTGCTGCTGAAAAGCATTCTCATAGCATGATGCTACCTCCACCATACTTTACAGTAGGGATAGTGTTACCCGACAGATGTGCAGTATTAGATTTACGCCACATGTATTGCTTCACATTGAGGCCAAAAAGTTCCACTTTAGTCTCATCCAACCACATTTTAACAGTATCTTCTAGGTGAAGCTTTGCAAAGTCTTTACGGGCAAGGATATGCTTTTTATTATTTATATAATCAGGGCTTCTTCATTGCCACTCTTTCATAAATATCCTTTTTGTGCAAGGCCTCAGAGATTATACAGCCATGGACTTCATCACCAGTTGCAGACACTGACTTCTGCAGCTCACTCAGAGTGAATGTTGGGGTCACAGTAGCCTCTCTTACAAATGTCATTCTTCTCCGGCGATTAAGTTTAGAGAGTCAGCCTGATCTAGGCAGTGTTGGCTGTGGTTTCAAAGTATTTCCACTTTTCACAATGGACTACACTGAGCTCAGAGGTATGTTCAGTGCCTTTGAAATGGTCTTGTACCCTTCCCCAGATTTGTGCTTCCATATTATCATTTCCCTGACTTGCCTTGAATGCTCCTTTGTTTTCATTTTGATTTGGCCTATTGAAAATCCACCATACTGTTGGACCTTACAGAGAGAGGGGGCATTTACTCTGATGAATTCATTGAAAACAGGTAATCTTCCAATATTCTAATCAACAACTTGGTAAGGTATATTACCTTGGTAAGGTAATATATTGCAACTGAGGAAAGTTAGTGCAGTAATTAGAGTACAAAGGGGAAAAATACTTTTACAGCCACACAATTATGGTTTTCATATTTTAGCAAACTGTTGACAGGTTTTGGAACTTTTCTTTTGATTTGACATGATGGACAACATTTTATAGATTAGCTCAAAAAATCCTACTTCGATATATTTTAAATATAGAAAATGAGACACTGAGGTGTGAAAATACTTGTGGGGGCTGAATACTTTAAGGCACTGTATACAACCATAAATTCAGTTTTAGTTTACCTCCGACTGCCTAGCATAACAGAAGTTACATTTTTAAGGAATTCAGCACCTAATTCAGCAAAATATCAGCAAAAAAATTGCAGAAGAATGCCACAAATACACAAATCCAAGGTTAGAGCAGATGAGTGAGGAAAAACACACAGATATTCACTCTGCAGGTTCCAGGATCAGAGTATTGACTATGCTCCTATCTATAGTCCAGGGCAGGAGTTCCCAATCTGGGGGTCCACTCATGGTGTTGGTCCATGGCATAAAAAAGGTTGGGAATTCCTGATCTAGTGTGTGGCAATTCGCATGACATGGAGCAAAAAAAAACTGCTGGAGAAACTCAACGGATCAGTATTTGCGGAGGGAAAGGGACGGTCAATGTCTCAAGTGGAGATCAGGATTGAGGTCATTGAGGGAGGATGGTCACTGTGAAGGAGAGAGTGGGAGAGGGGAGAGGCAGGGGCTGGGTAGCTGATTGATGTACCAAGAAAGAGTGAGGGATGATCAGCAGATAGACCAAGTTGGAGGTAGACAGGAGAGGGAGGGGTGGAGTGCAAGACAGGGGCTGGGGGTGACAGGTAAAGACAAATATGGAAGGAGCAAAATGGGGAGACAAAAGGTGGCAGATAGACCCAGGTGGGGGGGGGGGGGGCAAAGGAGGTATGGAATAAAGAGGACCCAAGTGGTCATGAGGCTGGAAAACACAGGAACAAAGATTACCAGAAGTTAGAAAATTTAATGTTCAGATCATTGGATCGTTGTCTGCATCTGTCCTCACCAAAATGCCTCAGTTCACATTTTCCAAATTGTTTCATAGAACATAGAATAGTACAGCACAGTACAGGCCCTTCGGCCCACATTGTTGTGCCAACCCTCAAACCCTGCCTCCCACATAACCCCCCACCTTAAATTCCTCCATATACCTGTCCAGTAGTCTCTTAAACTTCACTAGTGAATCTGCCTCCACCCACTGACTCAGGCAGTGCATGCCACACACCGACCACTCTCCGAGTAAAAAACCTTCCTCTAATATCCCCCTTGAACTTCCCACCCCTTACCTTAAAGCCATGACCTCTTGTATTGAGCAGTAGTACCCTGGGGAAGAGGCACTGGCTGTCCACACTACCTATTCCTCTTAATATCTTGTATACCTCTATCATGTCTCCTCTCATCCTCCTTCTCTCCAAAGAGTAAAGCCCTAGCTTTATCTGCCTTTTCCCTGACCAACTCACCAACATCATTCTGCAGCCAAAGACCATTCATCTCACTGTCAACACCACCGCCAGTGTCCATGTCATTCCTGAAATCCTGCATCAAACTCAAATGTTAATGTATAAAATAAATAGAAAAGGTCCCAGCACTGGTCCCTCTAGTACATCAATGGTCACAAGACAGGCTTCCAATCACAAAATCAATTCCCCAATAGCACCAAGCTAATTCTAAATATAATTTATCTCACTGCTCCAGATCCTATTTCCTTGGACCAGACTTCACATGAGCCATCAAAACTGCAGGTCAACATCCAAATGAAGAACGCTGCAAACTAGCACTGTGCAGCAGGCACTCAACAAAGACAACAAAAAAGCACATATCTGCTTCTCTCACATTAAAGGACCAGGCCAGACAGACTATAGCAACTTCAGAATGAGTGCACTTTCAAAAGTTCGCGAGGTAACTCACTCATCCTTCAAAGTTTAAAATCACACCCCAGCCCTGCTGACAATCCTTGGTAAATCTGAACACGAGGAAATCTGCAGATGCTGGAAATCCAAGCAACACACACAAAATGCTGGAGGAATTCAGCAGGCCAGGGAAAAGAGCAAACGGTCAACGTTTTGGACCGAGACCCTTCCACAGAATTTAACGGCAATTCTGAAATTCACTTCCAAAGAGGTAGATAAACTTGCTCACAATTAACAGTACTGTGTTGGAGATTTCGTGTAGCACAGGAAGGACTGAAATTTAAATTAGTTCACACCAATAATTTCATTGTTAACATTGTCTTTTTTAGTTCACAAGCTGCAAACTTCAAGTCACAGTGCATTCCCTAAGCTTTGTTCTACCTCCACCTGGTGGTGAATGTATGAGTACAACCCCACAGACAGCCCTGTCAAACTTTCCTTCTGCCCCAACACGAGTTGCACAGATGCTTTGACCTCCAGGACAATCCGTTGTATTAGTGATAAGGTCAAGCAGAGGTTGTAAAAGGAATTGAGAATTAACCATGTCAAACTTGCATAAGTTATAAATCCACAAATATTCTTAAGTTAAGGGTACTTTTGGGTGACAAGCAAAGCCCCTCCACGTTGAACATGTCCTAGACGAAAGATACTTCAAGTTGCATCTAATAGCCCTGAATAAATCTAATATGCTTAAATGAAAGAAAATAAAATAAACTTCTAATAGAATCAGTCATGAACTTTAAAGATACCAGACCAGATGAGACATGTTTAGTACTCATGTCTACTTTACAATATTGAATACAGAGCAGAATCCTAAAAAATTTTTTTAGTCAGAGTATGCTAGTTAAAGTCAAAAAGTCAGCTTGTTCTCCAAACTCAAGAACCATACTTACTCCCGAGACTGAATTAACTTTCTTACTTCTTTAAAAATCTCCTTCTCCCTCTAGTTTGTGCATTTTTACCCAATCTCAAATTCTCCCCTCTTCTCCTTTAGTCTTTTCTGCTCTGTCATCCATTAGGCTTATGCTTTGTTCTTTGCCAGTGCAACTGTAGAACAAAGTACAATGAACCCATTTCAGGATTTGAGAAGCTATTTCAAGATTTACCCAAAACATTACCGGCTTCTCACTTACCCAGTTACAGCCTGACCTACTCAGAATCTCCAGCTTTCATAGACTTTGCAATGACCTTAATATTATGCTTTTCAGGTTTCATGAGGTGTTTTATGTCAATGAATTGCAGACACTTTTGTGATTCAGGAGATGAAAAAGCTGCCACAGAAACCATGATTGTTCATCGCTGTACATTATGCCAGAGAGGCACATAAACTTATTCACAGTGAAGAAGTAAATTTTTCTGCTTCATAGTGTGGATGTATCAGGAATAGGCAACAAAGGACACATTATGTCCAAATAAGGTTCAAAGCCAGGAGTTTCAGGGAGAAGCACACAAATTGCTAAACACACACACAAAAAAGCAAGACCAGGATCACAGTACATTCCTGTAAGCAAACAGTATACATTGCTCATGGAACACTACAGAGGACAAAGCTCCCTTCCTTAGAGCAAAACCACAGCTCAACACTCAATCCTCAATAGATACAAAATAAGAATATTGAAGGCACACATGCATTTTATTATATGTTTTTTATATATATATTTACCATCAGCATCTCTCTCTTCTTTTACAATCACTTCCTTGGGAATGTCCTTTGGTTCCTCCAATTCCAACTTCCTTTGCTGTTGTTTCACCTGCACCTTTTTGGCTGATGAATTCACAGGAACTAGAAGGGCTCTTTCCACTGTGCTGATTCTACCTTCAGGGACGACTGGTTTTCTTGCAGAGCCATTCAAGTGAGTAAAATCAGGGCCTGCAGAAACCTGAGGGTTCAAAAATGAAAACTTCGAACTTTGTTTCGGAGATGTGCAGGAACTGAGTTTTCACAATTAAAGACCTTTCATACTGAATTGGTACACAAAGTAACACAATTAAAAATCCAAAGATTGCAATGCAATTAGGAATCATTTAAATCCTTTTCTCAACTGGGGATTTCAATGAGAACACAGAAGGCACACAGCGTTCGAATCAGGCTCAACCCATTAAGCTCCTTGTGCTCCACCATTCAGTGGCTGAATTATTCCCTCAGTGCCACTTTCCTGCAGCAACAAACAAGGACTTGATTCCCTTAATTTCAAACAATCTATTAAAGGTTTGCTATGTTTCTGCAGAAGTGGTCATCCATACTTTCCGTTCTCCTCCCAAGATCCCTAAACCATTGCTAGTCTCCATTCAAAATGGTGGCATTGCTTCACTGTGACAGTCTTCTCTCCCAGTGCAAGTGAGGTCCTTTGAAACCCAACAACAGTGTTCCCTAACCACAGCTTGTGGTCTTACCAATGTATCTTAGCACTGAAAAGTGACCTAACAAAGTACATCAAGGTAACTAAGCAAAATCTCTGCTAAGTTTTGTGCTGTATATACATCCCATATGAGCAACATGTCATGAACTCTATATACAATTACTACCTTGGCATACATGGCACTCAGCTCAGTTATGCATACGTTAGTCTTTAGGGTACTTCTCTTGTCTCAGATGGCTGAACTGTCATATCTGGATACAGCCAGAATTAGGTTGATTATCACTGAAATTTGTTGTTTTGTGGCAGCAGTACAGTGCAATACATAAAAAACTACAAATTACAAGAAATGCAATGTATATAAATTAAATTAGTTAGCAAGTTAAATAACCCAGTGAAGGAAGCAGATTGGAATGCACCACAATCACTGGACTACTGACAGAGAAGACTTTGAATAAAATCTCAGAAAATTTAGAAATTAGTAGATATACACTGAAATAAGCTGCACAAATATCAAAATCAGGTTTAATATCACTGGTATATGTTGTGAAATTTGCTAACCATTATTAACAGAAATTAATATTAATGTAGACAGACATACTTGAGCATATTGAAGGTGGCACAGAAGTGCAATTGCTGCCTTACAGTTCAGGTAACAGGGGCTCAATTCCGACCTGCACTCTATCTGTTTGTGCAAAGTTTGCATTTTTTCCTCTGGGCTTCCTTCAGGTGAACCCAAATCCCAAAGATTGGTGAGTTAGAGGGTAAATTGCCTTCTGTAAATAGCCTATAGTATGTCAGTGAGCAGTGGAATCCAGGGGTAGTTGATGGGAATGTGGGGAGAATAAAATAGGATCCATCAGATAGGTGATTAATGGTGGGTATGGATTTGCTGAGTGAAAGAGACTGCTTCCAGGCTGTTTGCCTCCATGACCCATTGTTTTATTCTTTAAATCTGCTGCTAATTTTCAAATTCCAGAGAGATCCAGAAGGCATTAAAATATAACTGAAGCTGTTTATTGGGTTACCTTCAGGGTGGGTGGTTTGACAGAAAATGGATTCGCTAACACCCCAGCAGGCTTTCTCTTCTTCAAGACCACAACGGGAGGTGGCGCAGGTATCGAGGATGCCTATTAAGAGCAAAACCAAATTTGGTTAAGATCTCTAAAGCTAGGAAGGGAGAATAAGTGATGCAACATACAGCCAAATTATCTAACAAAACTTAAGCATGAACTGGCTCTTTACCTCTGCATGAAGATCCTGAAGTATGTCTCCTAATAGATCATCCTTGGACAAATCAACATCTTTCTGCAAAAGTAAAAAAATACAAATAGTCTGTAATTATGAATCACATTTTTGATTGAAACAGTATTCTTCATAAATTCTTTCCTCCTGAACTACTACTACTGGACCTCTATCTTTTCATGGCATGTCTCCAAACATTCTATCAAACTTATGCAGATGAACTGTTGAAAAAGTGCTGACAGGTCACTTTATGGTCTGGTACAGTGATTCAAATGCACAAGAACACAAGAAGCTGCAGGGAGTAGAAGACGCAGACCAATTCATTACGGGTATATACTTCTGCACCAGCAGTGTCCACAGACAGCGCTGCCTCAAGAAGACAGCATCCTGAATCCAACCTGAGCATAGTCTCATCATGGCAGTAGTTGGAAAAGAAATGAGAAGTAGAATTAAAAATGGATGGGTGGAGACCGGAAAATCCCGCCTGTCGTGGCAGATGGAGCAAGGGTGCTCGATGAAGCAGTGCCCTGATCTATATTGGGTCTCACTCGGAGCACTGGATACAGTAGATGACCTTGACAGAATTGCAGAAGTGTTGCCTCACTTCAAAGGACTGTTTGGGGCCTTGAGTGACTATGAGAGAGGAGCTGTGGCACTTGTGGCACTTTGCAGGGATAAGCGCCAAATGGAATGAGTATGAGTTGAGTTCCTCCAGCATTTTGTGTGTGTTGCTTTGGATTTTCAGCATCTGCAAAATTTCTTGTGTTTATCCTTCAGTGATCTTCATTCATTTGGGCCAGAGAAGGTACAGAACCCTAAAGCCCTTCAACAACAGTTTCAAAAACAGCTACTTCCCTTCAGCCATGTAGTTCTTGAACCAACCAGCAAAACCTACAGTTCAGCACCAATCTGATCCCTTTGCACTGAAGAGGACTTTTTTTTGTCCTAATTGTGATCTTTCGTGTAAAATTTATATTTTTCTTGTGGATGCTGTTAATATCATGCCACAGTGGTGCAAGGAAGTTTGTGAACCCTGTAGAATTCTCTCTGTTTCTGCATAAATATGACCTAAAATGTGATCAGATCTTCATGCAAGTCCTAAAACTAGATAAAGAGAACCCAATTATATAAATAACACAAAAAACATTAGATTTGTTCATTTATTAATTGAGAAAAAATATCTAATATTACATGGCATTTGCTGGAAAAAGTATGTGAACCTCTGGGGTAATGCCTTCTACAAAAGCTAATTGGAGTCAGGTATTCCAATTAATGAGATGAGATTGGAGTTTAGGTTATAGAGGTGTCCTGCCCTATTAAAAAAAAAAGTAGAATCTTTGGACACTACCTCACCTTTTTTTTTAAATATACAGTATTTCTGTTTTTACACTTTTTAAAATCTATTCAATATACTTAATTGACTTACTTGTTTATTATTATTATATTTATTTTTTTTCTCTCTGCTAGATTATGTATTGCATTGAACTACTGCTGCTAAGTTAACAAATTTCACATCACAAGTCGGTGATAATAAATCTGATTCTGATTCTATACAGGGGAGGTTACACTGATTACTGAAAACAAAGGTTCACATACTTTTTCCAAGAAATACATGTAATATTGGTTCATTTTCTCAATAAATAAATGGACAAGTATAATGTTTTTTTGGGTTCTTTATTTAATTAGGTTTTCTTGATCTAGTTTTAGGACACATGAAGATCTGATCACATTTTAGGTCATATTTATGCAAAAATAGAGAAAATTCTACAAGGTTCACAAACTTTCAAGCACTATATATTCCCGTAATGCTGCTGCACGTTAGTTTTTCACTGTACTACTTGTCCGTAACATATGTATGTACCCGATATGCACAACTCAACTTTTGAGAAGATCAGGACACCTGGTGTCTCTGCCTTGTTTAGATTCAAACCAATGAATTAAAATTCAGTTCTCTCCAGCCTGCAACTATAAATATAACAGGTGTAGCTCCAGAACACAGTCCACGCTCCAATTTCCGGTAATAGGTTCTGAGAAGCAGCAAGAGCACTCTACTTACACATGATAATCAGATGATCAAGATGATGACATGAGCTGAAGGAGAATCCTAAGGGTTTCTACTCTTTCTTAAGAGAAAAAGAGTAGCAAGGGACAAAACTGGTCCTCTGAAGATCAGAGTGGTAATCTATGCGAGGAGTCAAAAGAGATGGGTAAGATCTTAAATGGATTTTTTGCATCTGTACTTACTTGGTAAACGGATAAAGAGTCCATAGATGTGAGAAAATGCAACAGTGAGGACATATACCCTATACAGATTATAGAGGAGGTGTTTGTTGTCTTGAGGCAAGTTAGGGTGAATAAATACTAAAGGCCTGACAAGGTGTTCCCTCAGACCCTGTGGGAGGTGAGGGCTGAAATGCAGGTCCCCTAGCAGAGATACTTAAAACATCCTTACGCCCGGGTGAGGTGCCAGAGGAACGGAAGATATCTAATATTATTCTGTTGTTTAAGAAAGACTCTAAGAATAAGCCAGGAAAATATAGGTTGGTGAGCCTGACATCAGTAGTGGTAAAGTTAATGGAAGGTATTCTAAGGGACTAGATATATAAGTAGACATGGACAAGAGAAAATCTTCAGATGCTGAAAATACAAGCAACACACACAAAATGCTGGAGGAACTCAGCAGGCCAGGCAGCATCAAAAGAAAAGAGTACAGTCGACGTTTTGGACCAAGGTCCTTTGGCAGTTGCTGCCTGGCCTGCTGAGTTCCTCCAGCATTTTGTGTATGTTGCTTGGATAGATGTGGGCTGATTAGGGATAGTCAACATGGCTTTGTGCTTGGTGAGTCGTGCCTAACCAATCTTATAGACTTTTTTTGAGGAAGTTAACTGGAAAGTTGAAGAGGGCAAGGCAGATGATGTTATCTACATAGACCTTGACTTTTGACAAGGTCCCACATGGAAGCTTGGTCAAGAAGGTTCAGTTGCTTGGCATTCAAGATGAGGTAGTAAACTGGATTAGACATTGGTTCTATGGAAGAAGCCAGAGAGTGGTTGTGGATGGTTGCCTCTCTGACTGGAGGGAGACCTGTGAATAGTGGTGTGCCGCAGGGATTGGGGCTGGGTCTATTGTTGTTTGTCAACTATATCCACTATCTGGATGATAATGTGGTAAACTGGATCAGCAAATTTGCGGATGATTGGAGGGGTAGTGGACAGTGAGGAAGACTATCAAAGCTTGCAGTGGGATCTGGACCAGCTGGAAAAATGGGCTGAAAAATGGCAGATAGAAATTAATGCAGAAAAGTGTGAGGTGTTGCACATTGGGAGGACCAATCAGGGTAGGTCTTATATGGTGAGGGGTAGGGCACAGAGGGATGTGGCAGAACAGAGGAATCTGAGAATACAGATCCATAATTCCTTGAAAGCTGTGTCACACATAGATAGGGACGCAAATAAAGCTTCTGGCACATTGGCCAACATAAATCAATGTATTCAATACAGGAGTTGGGATGTTATGTTGAAGTCATATAAGACATTAGTGAGGCTTAATTTGGGATATTGTGTGCAGATTGGTCACCTACCTACAGGAAGGATATAAATAAGACAGAAAGAGTATAGAGGACATTTACAAGGATGTTGCTGGGACCTGAGGACCTGAACCATAGGGAAAAGTTGAATAAGTTAGAGGATTGAGGGGAGATTCAACAGAGGTATGTAAAATTGTGAGGGGTAAATACAAGCAGGGTTCTTCCACTGAGGTTGGGTGAAACTACAACCACGGGTCATGGGTTAATAGTGAAAGGTGAAATGTTTAAAGGGAACATGAGCTGGAACTTCTTCACTCAGAGGGTGGTGTTAGTGTGGAACAAGCTGCCAGCGCAAGTGGTGGATGTGGGGTTGATTTCAATATCTAAGAGAAATTTGGATAGATACATGGATGAATGTGGTGTGGAGGACTATGGTCCCGATGCAGGTCGATGGGACTAGGCAGATTAATGGTTTGAAGCAGATTAGATGGGCTGAAGGGTCTGTTTTGGTGGTGTAGTGTTCTATGACTCTAGAAGTGCAAGGGCTGGAAGAGCAATCCTTTGGGAAAGTTTCGTTTTGATTTCTGCTTGGCAACACCTGGACTAAGAATCTAGTCCGATTAACAGAGGCCTGTAGTGAACCCAAGATCTTAGCTCCATCCTGCTTCTTTAAGTCTCGCCTCGTCAATTCTTCACCTACAGTAAGGTAGATAATGGATCCTGACCAACATCGAAAGTAAAATTTAATCTGGTCTCTCAAAAAAAAGCTTAATCAAATTTAACAGTTATTAGAAAAACACGGAACATGCACTTCAATGTAAAGTGCACCACAGTAGGGGAATTAATGGTTATAGGGGAAAGGAGTTAGGTCCACAGCCAGATCAAACACGATCTTATTGAATGGCAGAAAGAGCTCGATGAGAAAGATCTCCTACTTCTGCACCTATTTCTTATGTTCTTATCTACAGAGTGTTCTGTACGTATTTGTCTGATCTTCTCTGACACAACACTTCATGCCCATGTCTTCAAACAAGACTCCAGCCAGGAAGAATATAACCACCTGCAGATTCCCTTCCACTTTGTCTAACATCCAGTCTCAAAAACATGGTGTGGTAGTAGTTTCATCATAAGGGCAGGAACATTTTAAGTCTGCAGCACCTCACCAACTTCTCAAAGCCTACCAGGAATGGGCAATAAATGCTGGCGCCCACCTTCTTTAGAAATGACATGGTAAAATAGAAGTGAAGAGATTATGCCACACCTCAGCTTTCTTCTTCGTTGTGCTGGCCAAAAACATAGACTTAATGTTGTTGGGTTTTGAGACCAAGCTCCTCATACCTTTCTTCTCTCTATTTGCACTAGGCGCTCCTTTGCCTACAGGGACAGATCACATTAATAACAGATGACGTTTTAAATTTGATAGGCAAATCATTAAAAATAAAATTGCTTAAAAAGAGTTACATATATCAATTTTAGCACCTTCAATATAATAGAAAAAACAAACAAAAAAAAGCAATGGATACTAGAAATTTGAAACCCTGGAAACTGCAGGTCAGGTAGTAAGCAGAAATAACATTTCAGCGGTTTCCTGTCTCACTTTCCGAAAGACTATTAAAAATTTAAACCTTCACCACTTCTGATGAAGGTCATCGACCTGAAACATGAACTATTTTTCTTCGCTTTATCTCCTCTCCTGAACTTTTCACCCATTTTCTGATCTAACTGCTGAATCCTTACCTTTTGTTTTATTATCAAAGACATCTTCTGACAAGTCATCATCAAAAATTTCTCGACCATCTTCGACATAACCAATCCCATCTGGCAAATACAGGTATAACATTAACAAGTTGTCAACAACAGAACATTAAGTCACAGTTAATTACTGAAATGATTCCAATGTCATGGAGAATTTCCCTTAGCAGGGCTCATAAACACACATTAAGAAGGAATTTAAGGTTCACGCACCGTCATCAACTATCCAGTCATCCTCCTGCCTTTCACATACAAGCTTAGAGTACTCATCTTCATCAAGCTCTTCATAAACATTTGAAATATCTTCAACCTGAAAAAGCAGCAATTTGACATATGGCACAATGCAAAAGATGGATTTTACCAAATTTGAACATCATCTATCCATTAAGATACATTGAGAGCTAAAAATTTTGCTAGAAAAGCAATCCAGGCATTGTTTGGGGAAAGGGTTAAATTAAAAATCAAGCAACATCTGTCAAAAACAGTAGTCACACACAAGGAAAAATATAACGCACAGATCTTAAAATTTTATTTTTAAAAAGTCTTCACATGGATCGTTCAACTTCGGCAGTAGCCAATTACAAGGTAGAAAGTGTGCGTGTGCAAGGTTAACAGCACTTACCTAACAAAGAGATAATAAATGCTTTGGAAAACAAAACATTTATTTATTTCTGATTAATGATTAATTCCTGCCGTTAAGGGCCTTAGAGTTACTAATAAAGGTAAAATAAATTCTGAACAACTTTCGGACACAACAAAATTGGACTACAGATTTTCAGGAGCACTCTTGTCTCAGAGGGATAATGAGTGCACGTTTCATTTCAGCAACTGAGCACATAACCTCACCACTAGCACTGCTGGACAGTGCCATAACACATCTGACCCACAGGTTTACAGACCCTGCATTAAGTTCAAGGTACACATAATCAAACAATAGAAAAAGGAGAGAAACCCCAATTACATTCATTACTCATCAATACATCATTTAAGACCTTATGTATTTAAAAAACATCTTCCAAAAATACATTTAATAGCAATGTTACCCATGCTGTTTGAATATCCTAGTGTAACTGGTTTATTTTTACCTCATGCTTTTTGAATGTGTATTTTATTATTTCCCCATTACATCACCAGCAGGGAACCTGTCGACAACTCCCATCAGAAACTTGTATTCTTTGCTGATCCTTAACCCAATCTAAAATGATCCCTTTGCCCTTGTGCTGTGACATCCAGTTTCTACTGTGAGTTTAACAATTTGCTATTCTCTTTTTGTTCCAAATTTCTCCATCTTTTCTAAAACATTCAATCATCTGAAATCATTAGCTAACAACAATGCACTTGCTGTAGTTAGGTCCATGTCATAGCCTTTAAAAATGAATCAATGTTTTGAACTTGCCTATCTTATTTCTTACACTGCAGACACTTGTGAACCAAGTAATTGTCCTCCACTCTCCCCACAAGTCCAGATCCTCTCTCTCTCTCTCTCTCCCCCCTTTGTGTTGATACTGCAGATTTCCCAATCTTTAATCTTTCCATTCCAAAATGATAATATCTCAGTCTGGCTGAAGACCTCCCTCGACACAGTGCTTCAATGCATCGTCAGCTCTGCTAAATCACCAGTTTAATTCTTTGGCATTCTCCAAGTGGATTTCAATAGTATGTGCTTGCTTTCCATGGGGACCACGACACCTCATTCGCCAATACAATCATCTTTGGTATTTTATCAGTGAATCATGAACCAGAGCATTTTGTAAAGCAATGAAACTTAGAGATAACAATTTGGGTTTGTATCTGTCACAACCTCTCATCTTTTACTAAAACTCTGAAGCTGACTATCTTACCTCATATTTTATTTTCTCACCCGCTTTTGCCTTCTTCAGGCATTCCAATGCCACGAGACGTCCTCGTTTTTCTCTGCGATCACGTTTTGCACGCGTTATTGCCAAGCCACAAGAGTTTGCATCACCTGAAAAATGTAACACCTCCCATTTAATACAAAAGCACAGATTTCATCTGGACATTTGGATAATGTGGTAAGTAACTTTTCCTAATACAGTGCTTTCCAGTTATTGGGGGCACTGGTTAATCGGGGCAGCCAACTATTAAAGAACGAAAACTAATCGAGAAAATGGCTGGGATTCCCCGCGTTTATTTGGAATACTATGCCACTTAATTGGGGCAGGAAATTGTTGCCAAACTGTTTTTCAGTAGCCAGTTGCACACACTTGTATGGCCATTAGACACTACGCTGTGCTTAGAGCGAAGTTCTTAAGTAGTGTCAGTTGTGTTCAAAAAGCAGTGATTTTTCTCACTGATAGTTGGCGAGGAATAAGCAGTAAGTCAACCCAGATCTGTTTTGCTCACTGCAGTTTCAAGCATTCAGGCTTGTAGATGCCAGAAATGAAACAACTTCACTACTTCAAAAAATTATAAACTACGAAGAATTTGAAGGCATTGACAATCATCTTGAATGTTACAATGATAACACAGATTTGGAGGATGCAATCGTTGAAAGCATTTTACGAAGACAGTTCATTATCTGCACAAGGTGTCTGCCTGATTTTGTTCATTTTTAGTTAATGCAAATTATATTATTTCATGTAAATTTGCTACCACACGACTGCTACAGGGATCATGGAGAGGGAAAGGGGCGTACACATCTGTAAGATCCTTCAATATGAATGCAAATTTATAAAGTGGTAAAATTGTCAGGGAATCTTAGTAAGCCAGAATTTTAATGAGCCACAGCACACATTGCTTAAACATTCACTAGAGAGACAGAGAGAGAGATAGAAGGTACATCTAGCTTTAAGGGTGACGGGTGACTGACCACTGTGTGGATAATTCCAGACAAGAGAAATAACCCTGTATTCAATGCAAGAATCATTCCCCTAAGAATTGAACTCTCCTGTCATTCGTTTCAACATCACAAAATAGCTGAGTCCCGACCCTGATGAAGGGTCTCGGCCCGAACTGGTGCCTGTTTATTCTTTTCCACAGGTGCTGCCTGACCTGCTGAGTTCCTCCAGCATTTTGTGTGTGTTGCTTGGATTTGCAGCATCTGCAGATCTTCTCTTGTTTGTGACAAAATAGCTGAAATGCTTTGATGTTTTTCAGGCCGTCTATTGTCACAGGTGGGAAAGTGAACCAGGGAATAGCAGATCGACGTCAACTCTGACAAGTGCAGAGTTGGGAAGTTAGACTGGGACAAGGACATACACAGCGGATGACAGAACCCTGAGGAATGCTGAGAGACCTATGGGTATAAGTATGTATCCGAAGTATAAGCCGTGGCATCACAGGTTGATAAGGTAGGCAGCATGGCAGCGTAGCGGTTAGAACAACACTTTAGTTTTCAGAACTCAATTCCTGCCATTCCCTGCACGTTTTCCTGTGACCAAGTGGATTTCCTCTGAGTCCTCCAGTTTGCTCCCACGTCCCAAAGAGTCGGGGTAATGAATTGTGGGCAAGTTATGTCAGCAGAGGAAGTGTGGCATCCGCAGAACAATCCTCGGACTGTGTTGGTCATTGTACACCTGAGAAATAGAGCTAATCAATCAATGGAGGCAGCACGTAATGTTCTTACTTAAGACATGAGACAGGACACTGAGTACAAGAGTTGGGACATCACATACAAACTGCTGCAGAGAGCACACCAGGAACACTGCAGTGTTGGTTGCCACACTATAGAAAGGTTGTCATTAACCTAAAGAGGGTGCAGCAAAGACTTGCAAGAATGCTGGTTGGTCTGGGTGGCTTGAGTTATAAGGAGAGACTGGATTGACTGGGACTGTTTTCCCTGCAGCAAAGGAGGCTGAAAGGGGAACTGATAGAGGTTTACATAATCATGAGGGCCATGGATCAGATGGATTATAATTGTCTTTTTCTAAGGGTACAGGAGTCAAAAAATAAAAAGCACAGGTATAATTTAAAAGGGGAGAGACCTAAAGTGGACCTGGAGGAATGTGTTTGCCACAGAAGTATATGGAAGAGGTTGTCAGAGGAAGTGGTAGATGCAGGTACAATTACAATATATATACTTGTCCAGATATATGGATAGGAAAGGTCTCCCTCCTCTCTCCACCCCCATCCACAAGGATCTTTCCAACCACATTACCCGTGGTTGATCCCCCTCACCACACACACACTTCACTCTGGTAACTGTCTACCCCCTCCCCTCACTCACCACCCATTCCTCATCCAGGGGTGACCCCTCATTCGCCACGCACGCCTCTCACCCTGGGGTGACCCCTCTCGCCACGCACGCCTCTCACCCTGGGGTGACCCCTCACTCACCACGCACGCGCCTCCCCCAGGGGTGACCCCTCACTCGCCACGCACACGCCTCCCCCAGGGGTGACCCCTCACTCGCCACGCACGCCCCTTCCCTGGGGTGACCCCTCATTCATCACACAACCCTCACCCAGGCGTGACCCCTCACTCGCCACGCACGCCCCTTCCCTGGGGTGACCCCTCATTCATCACACAACCCTCACCCAGGCGTGACCCCTCACTCGCCACGCACGCCCCTTCCCTGGGGTGACCCCTCATTCATCACACAACCCTCACCCAGGCGTGACCCCTCACTCGCCACGCACGCCCCTTCCCTGGGGTGACCTCTCATTCGTCACACAACCCTCACCCAGGCGTGACCTCTCACTCACCACACACCCCTCACCCAAGGGTGACCTCTCACTCACCACACACCCCTCACGCAGGAGTGACCTCTCACTCACCACACACCCCTCATGCAGGAGTGACCTCTCACCCACCACACACCCCTCACGCAGGCGTGACCTCTCACCCACCACACACCCCTCACACAGGGGTGACCTCTCACTCACCACACACCCTTCATACAGGAGTGACCTCTCACTCACCACACACCCCTCATGCCAGAGTGACCTCTCACTCACTATCCACCCCTCATGCAGGAGTGACCCCCTCACACAGGAGTGACTGCTCACTCACCACACACCCCTCACACAGGGGTGACCTCTCACTCACCACACACCCCTCACACAGGGGTGACCTCTCACTCACCACACACCCCTCACACAGGGGTGACCTCTCACTCACCACACACCCCTCACACAGGAGTGACTGCTCACTCACCACACACCCCTCACACAGGAGTGACCTCTCACTCACCACACACCCCTCACCCAGGCGTGACCTCTCACTCACCACACACCCCTCACACAGGAGTGACCTCTCACTCACCACACACCCCTCACCCAGGAGTGACTGCTCACTCACCACACACCCCTCACACAGGGGTGACCTCTCACTCACCACACACCCCTCACACAGGGGTGACCTCTCACTCACCACACACCCCTCACACAGGAGTGACTGCTCACTCACCACACACCCCTCACACAGGAGTGACCTCTCACTCACCACACACCCCTCACCCAGGCGTGACCTCTCACTCACCACACACCCCTCACACAGGAGTGACCTCTCACTCACCACACACCCCTCACCCAGGAGTGACTGCTCACTCACCACACACCCCTCACACAGGGGTGACCTCTCACTCACCACACACCCCTCACACAGGAGTGACTGCTCACTCACCACACACCCCTCACACAGGAGTGACTGCTCACTCACCACACACCCCTCACACAGGAGTGACCTCTCACTCACCACACACCCCTCACCCAGGGGTGACCTCTCACTCACCACACACCCCTCACACAGGGGTGACCTCTCACTCACCACACACCCCTCACGCAGGAGTGACCTCTCACTCACCACACACCCCTCACCCAGGGGTGACCTCTCACTCACCACACACCCCTCACCCAGGAGTGACTGCTCACTCACCACACACCCCTCACACAGGGGTGACCTCTCACTCACCACACACCCCTCACCCAGGCGTGACCTCTCACTCACCACACACCCCTCACACAGGGGTGACCTCTCACTCACCACACACCCCTCACACAGGGGTGACCTCTCACTCACCACACACCCCTCACCCTGAAGCGACTCTCACACTGTGTACACACACACACCTTCCTCCTTCCACAATGAATCCCCAGATCTCCTTTTACCCCACCGCCACCCCAGAGTTTGGCCTTCCCCTTGATCCAAACCATTGCTCTCATTACCCTGCCCATCTGGCTCGGCTACAGCCTCCCTCTCCGGACCCATTCGATGCTTTTTGCCTCAACCGCTGCTAAAATCGCACCAAAATGTGGCGCCAAATCTGCCGGAACTGAGGCGAATGGAACTACACGCTCGGATGTACGTCATGCAGCAGCGCACCAATCGGAACGGAGAGCGGCTGGGCGCCACCATCTTTGATCAGGTCAGTATAAGATTTCCGCCCGTCTGCGATGAGTGACAGTTCCCCAGGTTAGGTTACAGCGGTGAGGACGCACCGCGGCGGTTTCAGTGACCGAGTTTAATGTGAGTTCAAGCAGCTAGACTCTTTCCTACACTGCTGTCGATGGCTGGCTCCCACTGAAACAGGGTGCCGACGAACACGTTGTTCATGACAACATGAAGTTAATTGTTTGAACACGTACTGTAGTTCCTCCAGTATTTTGTGTGTGTTGCTCAAGATTTCTAGCAAGATTCATGGAGTTGTCTTGCTGAGAGGAAGTGTTGAACACTCCCTTTTGTTTGCCTGTTATTTGAAGGAAGATGAACACATATTTTTCCAAGAAGGCAAGTAAAACGCCATTAAAGAAGTTGAAGAGTTGCACACTATTATCCCTAAGGAAGCTTTTACTCAGTTCGTGTCTAACGGCCACTCTATTCCTCGTAGCTCAAGGAATGTACCATAAAACTCACCGGGAACAAAAATTAGTTTTTTTTATTCAGCAATTAAACATATGAACAAGTCATTTAAAAAATTCTATTAGTAACTAATCAGTAAGTTCCAAGATCTAGGCCTCAATACCTTCCAATGCAACTGAATGATAGATTTCCTCATTTGCAGACCCCAGTTAATTGGATTGGCAACAACGTCTCCTCCACGATCTCCATCCGCACAGGTGCGTCACATAGCAGTGTGCCTCGCCCCCTGCTCTACTGGCTTCATACTTAATCACTGTGAGGCCAAGCACAGCTCCAATGCCATAATTAAGTTTGCTGACGACACCACTGTCGTAGGCCGAATCAAAGGTGGCGACCAAGAAGCATATAGGAGGGAGATTGAAAATCAGGCTGAGTGGCGCCACAACAACAACCTGTCACTCAATGTCAGCAAGACCAAGGAGCTAACTACAGGAAGATGAAACCAGATGGCCGTGATCTGGTCCTAATCAGAGATGGAGAGGGTCAGCAACTTTAAATTCCTCAGTGTTATTATTTCAGAGGATCTGTCCTGGGCCCAGTATGTATGCACCATTACAAAGAAAGTATAGCAGTGCTTTCTTAGAAGTATGTAAAGATTCGGCATGACATCTAAAACCTTGACGGACTTCTGTAGATGTACAGTGGAGGGTATACTGTCTGGTTGCATTATCACCCGGTATGGAAATGCAAATGCCCTTGAATGGAAAAGCCTACAAAAAGTAGTGGGTACAGCGCAGCCCATTGCGGGTAAAGCCCTCCCCACCATTGAGCACATCTACAAGGATTGCTGTCGTAGGAAAGCAGCATCCATCATCAAAGCCATGCTGCCATCAGGAAGAAGGTACAGGAGCCTCAGGACCCATACCACCAGGTACAGGAACATTTATTACCCCTCAACCATCCCACTGGGGAAAACTTCACTTGCCCCCACCACTGAACTGTTCCCACAACAAATGGACTCACTTTCATTGACTCTTCACCTCGTCTTCTTAATATTTCTTGCTTTTTTTTATTTGTATTTGCCATGAATGCCCAGAAGAATGAAAAAATTTAATTTATTTACTATCCTCCTCTATCTCTGAGCTCTTCCTCCTGTTAAACTCAAGAGAAAGAATCAGGCTCATCACAAGTGAAGTTCCTTGTTGTCATGTGGGATTGAATTGTTAAATGTGTTCAGAAGCCTGGTTTTGAATGCGTTCAACTAATGATATGCTGTTCATGAAGCAGACTAGTTCCAATCACTTTTCAACTAATCGAAATGTTCAATCTTTGTCTTTACCAGAATGGCTTAGGGGAACAATTCAAAATGACCACTATAAAATAACAAGTTTATTTTTACAAAGGGGCATAAATGAGGCAAATTCTTTGCTGCCCACATGCACCAGCCTTGTTCTAGCAGGGCCATGTCCTGGTGAGCCAGCGAGTGGAGCCAGTACCTTGGTGTGGCAAAGTGTGACTTAAGAGGCGTCTCAGCACAAATAACCGGCTGTACAGTGTTCGGTTTTGTAACTCTAAAATATGAAATTAATTCAAAGTGAAAGCACGGAGTGAGGAATGCCCCAACAGATGGCGAAGCTGTCAATGGGTTTCACCTTCACAGGTACCCAAAAAAGAGTCAGAATATGTCTAATAACTTATAAATCTTTCTGAGTTAAATACATACTCTTAAAAATATTTTTCAACATCTGTTCAGAAAAAAATTAAAACTTGTTTTCTTTTGTAATCTATTTATTGCTTATTATTTTTTTTCTTTTATGTATATGCACAGTATGTTGTCTTGCACATTTTTTTTAATCTGTCTTTGTTGTGTGCGGCTTTTCATTGATTCTGTTTTGTTTCTTAGTATTTATTTACTGTGAATGCCTGCAAGAAAAATCTCAGGGTTGTACTATATATGCTGAAATGTATGCGCTTTGATAATAAATTTACTTTGAACTTTTGAACTTCGAACTGAAAGAAAATACACAGTACTGACCTGGTTTTATTTTAATCTAGTTTAATCTATTTTAAATAAATATTTATTTCTGTGTCTAGCACACTGCCCATTGTTTCTATTCGGTATAATTTTACTGGACAGCAGGAATTCAATTCTTATTTTCTCCATTATCATTCATTCATGCAAGAAAATTCTTATGGCTGCATCTAGACTTTGAACTACCATTCTCCTGTCACATGGTTCATGACAAGGAGACCGCTACATAAAAGGTAACTCCAGGAAAATAGGCGACTCAATCTCATTATCTCAAATCAAGGAGGAACAATCATGTTTGCAATTCAGTATATTGACATGGCATGAGGGAACAAGTTGGCATGAACTTTGCCCCATGATTGGTAGCTGTGCTTTTTGCTGTGAGTGCACTTCTCCAAACAGCCTGATGGAGACAGAAGAAATGTTTGATAAAAAACGCAGATGGCAAGAGGAGAAAGGTGGAGGGTATACACCTGCAGTCAAGATTCTGCGGGAGGTAAGAGAAGATTTTCTGTGTCGTGGAGGTGGGAGTTTGTCATCAGGTGTTGGTGGAACTGTATTCTGGCCAAGCTATTAAAGACAGTTATTGTATAATTGTATTTATTTTGTAAACAGCTACTTATAGATATTAGAGATTTTAATAAATTGAAAATATATATTGCATATATGTTTTAACAACAGAAAATTCTGACAAACTGCAGGATGCAGCAAATAAGAGAAAATGTAGTTGAAGTTTAATGTATATTAGAAATTGTTATCATACTCTTTCTAATCTGTTGTGTACTTGCAATGCTTTCAACACTCCTGTTAGCTTTGTAGAATTTGACAGCAGTTTCTTGTTTTCAATTTTTATACAATTTCTTACAGCCAGAGAATTTAGTGTTTGTCTAAAAGAACGCTTCACAATACTCCTGTGTCCCATAAAATAACAGCAAATTCCAGCTGACAGTTTTTGTACGTGGCACGATCTAGAGGTCTAGCTGATGTCATGAATTGCAAGAGCAAAGTTCACTTAGTAAAGAATCTCCGAACTTTGTTGACAATAACAATATTTTATTTATATTATGTGTAAGGTGCTAAGCCATTATAATGTTGTTTGTGTTTTTTTTAACTGATGCAGCTGGGGTAAATCCTTGTACTGCTGCTGCTTTTTGAAGAGGGGATCATTTTGGGTCTTGCCAAGAATTCATAATCATTTATTATTTATTTATACATTCAACATCTTACTCCGTTTTTAAAAACATATATTACCTTCAGACGCAGCAGGTTTAGGAGGAGGGCAGTGTGTTGGGCGGCGGTGTAGTGGCCTTGGTACCGGACTTTCGGGTGAGTGGTTCTGGGTCCGAATCCGGCTGGCTGCTTGCGTGCATTCCGTGCTTGCTGGATTGAGTGTTGAGCTGGCAGCTCGGCCTCAAAAAAACCCAGAAAAATGCCAAAGAAGCAGCAAGATTGCCACCCAAAGCACCATAATGTGCGGAGATGAACAATGACAAAAAATTTTAAAAATGAGCACAGTGCAGACATAATTGTTTATTTTAAGTCGAACGTTATATATTAATTTTATTTTATATTATTTGCTGTTAAAATTAAAGACTAGAATTTTAAGTAGAAAAATATAGTGCAGATCATTGTTCAAAGTACAGAAGAGTCTCACAAAATAACATTGCGTTGTGTGACCTGATAACCTGATTAAATTTGAGTGACAGACTGCTGGTGCTGGATGTTTCTTGGCGTCACTGTGCAGTTGCTGCTCTTGAAGTATTTCATCAAGAATGTCGATTTTCACCCTACAGGTTAGAGTTTGAATATGCACAGTTGAACGTGGCACATTTTTGTGTTAATATTTAGAAAGTAATACTAATGTTTTTCAGCCCCCAGACCTTATTGGATACCGTATTCCTTCTAAACCTGCAGAATGATTCTTCCTTCCATCCAGAACCTCTGCCCCACCCCACCCCCATGAGCCCATCATAAACTCTGATTAAAGGGAACACCTGAAATTAAATCAGTCTTCACCCCTCATTATTGTTTTGCTGTAGTCTTGGCATTGTAGTTGGGATTGTAGTCTTAGAAAAGTTATGTTTAAATTACAAGATCCAATTACCTTTTCTCACCTCTTGCTCCAACCCCAGTTATCTCACCTCACCTACCCATCCACCCCCTGCGCCCTGACTACCTCTGCCTCTCCCTGTCCTACACTCTATCTCCCCACCCCTCACTGCTCCTTCCCCTGGACTTGAAAACAAGTTCTGCACTGAAACTGATTTTTTTTCTTTCCTTAAGGAACTTCAATTTCTAACATCCAAATATGGGATTAAGAAAAAAACATTTGATATTATTACATGTATTATAATAACATATTTACATCATTTGTATTGTGTTTAACCTGTTTTCATGCCTTCCTAAACAACTTGATTTGAATACCTCAGTCTTTCTTTTAAATCTGGGCCTACGCTTAATCATTTTGGCCCAGAGCTCTGTAGGCCTGAGCTAAATTTGGATTGTGCTTTGTGTATAAATGAAGTGTATCAAATTTCCTACAACAGAACAATCAGTCAGTCAGTTGTACTGATGAAATTTTTCTCAATAGCTCCTAACAGTTTATGCTAATTTAATTTACAATTATGTGAACTGAAGCGTGTTTCATAAGTTCTACCATAGTCACATTCATTAGAGAGAGAGAGTGAGCGTGTGTGTGTGTGTGTGTCAATGTTGTTTTCTTCCAAGGACTATGCATAATAGGGAAGCGTACAGGTGGTAGGATATTTAGTAGGGATATACTGGAGTTTAATTCCCCTCTTTCCGTTTCCCAGAGATCCTGCCAGATTTGATGAAAACTTTTCAAGCAGTCAGTCACAAAGTGTGGGTAAGTTGGAAAAGAGAAAAGAAAGGAAGGGTAAATTAGGGAGTTAGAGTAGCAATCAGATACCTCCAATGAAGAGATGATTGGACATAAAGGATCACATCTCAATGGATTTGGGTGCTCTGGATTGGGTTGTCCCTTATTTTATTTCTCTCTATTCAGCAGCTAACACCGTACTTTCTAATACTACAACCTAAAGGGAAGAGACTTTGCAGAAATGGATAAGAACAGATACTGATTAAAAATAGAGGCCATCTTTGGGAAAAATTGTCCTTGTTGCTGGTGCTAAGTATATTACATTTGTCTTTGCTCATTGTCAGACCCATGTATCTATTTATTTCCCGTCTATATTGTATTTGTGTTACATATTCTCACACTGGGCTAAGTTAATTTGTCACATAGGTTTGGTTGGTGGTAGAAATAAATGAGTATAGTAATCTGTTTACCTGCACAGCAACATGCAATGGGGATCAGTAGGAAGCACAGTTTCTTTTTGACCACTCATCTTTGGATTAAATTTGATGCAAATAAGCTCGTCTTTGAACGCTCATCTATGTTTGAATTTGATCCAATTACACTTGCCTCACTCATTTTTGTTTTGCCTGAATTATGGAAGAGTCTAGTGATTTTATTGTTGGTTTGTTAGACAAAGGTTTAAAGTACTCTTTTAGCTTGGAATTCAGTTAGTTGTAAATGCATTATACAGTGCAATACTCCCTCGCTTAGTCTCTCAGTGTCTTTTAGTCTGTTCGCAAGTATTCACTGTATTTTATCAACTCAGCTGATAGAGATCCAAACAGTATTCTTGATATTATGAGCAAGCAAAATGAAAGAACAAACTTATTGGCACAACAACAATCCTTTTCATTCTTGCCTAAAAGAGAGATTCAAATCTTTGAAGGTGATCCCATGCAGTAACAAGCACACAATGACTGGCTCTATTTCCTTGAACAGTACACTAACAGCCACACTAGGGAACTTGTTAGAAGTTGCTAGTACGTTGATCCAAAAAGAGGATATGTCAAAGCTAAGGCTTTTCTACAGGAACATTTTGGTAATGAACAGAAAATTGCATCTGCCTACATGAAAAATGCTCTTTAACGGGTATCCATCAAATCTAAAGACGTGAAAGCCCTTCAGGACTACTGTTTTTATCTTAGAGGCTGTTGCAATGCCATGGAGGAAGTGCTGTACATGTATGAGTTGGACATGCTTGCCAATATGTTGACTATTATAAAGAAACTGCCCTATAAGCTTCGGGATAGATGGGGAACGGCCTGTGAACTGCAAGAAAGGCACAACCATAGGGCTACTTTCATTGACATTGTTAATTTTATTGAAAGGCAAGGAAAGATTGCAATAGGCCTGGTATTTGGGAATATATAGAATGCTCCATCATTGGCAATAAACAAAAGTGTGAACAAAACTAAGTCATAACTTTGTTTTAGAGCTAAAGGAAGCAGCTTTGCCACCACTGTGGGAAGTAAAACAGAACTGGAAATAAAGGAAGGCAAATGGTTTCATCAGCCAAAAATGTTTGTCTGTTCTGTCAGAGTTGGAACACATTGGATTTATGCCTGCAGGAGGAGAAAAGGGCTTATAGTGAGAAGATAGTCTTCCTAGAGCAAAGTGGTGTCTGCTTTGGCTGTTTATGTACAGGACACTTCAGCAAAGATTGCAGGAAACATCTTTCATGCACTGTATGTGGTTTTATGCATCCCAGCATATTTCATATCCACCCAAAGGAAAGGGGAGCCGAATCAGACCAAACTATGAAAGAATCAGACACAGCAGTGAGTTATGCCCTGGTATCTAATGGCCTTACAGGGGCAGGTGGTCATTATTGTTAACTTACCATAGTCCAGTACAAGTGAAGTCCAGAAGGATGACAAGATGGTGGTTACTTATGCTTTCCTAGATAATGGAAGTACAGCAGATTTCTACACAGTGGACCTAATGAACAAGCTCAAACTCAGAAAAATGGATAGGCATTCCTTTACGCACCATGAGTCAAGAGAAGGTTGTTTCAGGATTGGAACTGGCTGATATACAGTAGATGGTGAAAATTATTGAACTACCTAACATCTGTACACAGGAAAGTTTGCCTGTCCATGGAGGGAACACTCCACAACAGAGGGATGGTCTCACCTAAGACCTGCCCATTTGCCGGAGACTGATTCACAAATTGAGCTGCTTTGAGGACAAATGTGCCTAAAGCACTGGAGTGGTTGCAAGTGATTTGCAGTGTTAATGATGGACCCGATGCAATCAGAACAATGTTGGTTTGGAGTGTGTGGACAGACCACTGAAAGGACACCATGGTGATGAAAGAGCCAAAGCTGACAATTAGCAGGATCTCAGTGCTGAATTTGGATGAGCATTGGCGGCAGCAGTTTAAGGCAAACTTCCCTGAATGCAGTCAGGATGAACAACTTGGTTTGTCAAGAGAAGACCACAAGTTTATGGAGCTGGTTGCAAATTCTGCAAAACTGGTGGGTGGCCTCGACCACATTAGTTTACCTCTGAGAAAGGAGGAGGTTAACATGCCAAATAAGAGGAAGGCTGCAGAATAGCGTTCTCTAAATCTAAGGAGGAGGTTTAAGAAGGATTTGTCATTTCACACTGACTCCACAGATTTCATGAAGGGTGTCATCTCCAAAGGTTATGCTGCGGGAGTGTCTGCAGAATTGATGGGATAGTCTGGTATATTCCACACCATGGTGTTTACCACCCCAGAAAAAGGAAACTTTGTGCAGTGCTTGACTGTGAAATAACTTTTCAAGGAACATCACAATGCTCAGCTCTTACAAGGACCAGATCTTACTAGCTCACTGATTGGAGTGATAACCAAATTCAGAAAAGAGCCAGTGGTGATCATGCAGATACTGAATCAATGTTTCATCAGGTTAAGGTACCAGCAGAAGATGCAGATCTGCTGAGATTTCTCTGGTGGTCAGTTGGTGACCTTGGCCAAGATATGGTGGATTTTAAAATGGTGGCACATCTCTTTGGAGCAAGCTGTGCCAGCTTTGCCCTTAGAAAATTCATAGAAGACAATGAAGAACAGTAGAGCTCTGAAACAGTGGATAAGATTTTGCATTGCTTCTATGTCTATGTTGTCATCAAAGCAATTCTTGTGTCAGTTTCTTCTGTGTCCTTCTATCATGACCTTGTATCTATTTGCTCTAAAGCTGGCTTTCAACTCACAAAGTGGATAAGCAACAAACATAGTATACTAGCTGTGATATCAGAGGACCAACGAGCAAAAGAGATGAAGAACTTGGATCTAGATCAAGATATATACCTTCTATGGAGGGAGTACTGGCTGTGCAATGGTGAATTCAATCTGATACTTTCAAGTTTAAGATCATGATCCAAGATAGACCACTCACCAGAAGAGAAATCCCCTCCACAGTTAGTTCCATCTATGATCCTTTAGGAATCTTGAGTCCAGTGATGCTATCTGCTAAGAAGATCCTACAAGATCTATGCAGGAAAGAGCTTGGCTGGAGTGACATTATACCAACATCGGTTGCTCATGAGTGTTCAGGCTGGCTGGAGGAACTCTTGTCAGTTGGAAGACTTAAAGATTGTTAGATGTTTGAATCCACTGGGTATTGGAGAAGTTACTGCTGCAGTTACACCACTTTACAGATGCAAGCGAAGGTGGCGATGGAGCAGTGACCTACCTATTGTAACACAACACAATGCTTTATGCTTTTAGATGCACAATGCTTTATCATGGGAAAATCCAAGGTAGGTCCGTTGAAGGCAGTTGAAGTCCCTCGTATGGAGCTCAACGCTGCTATGGTGGCAAGCATATGGACACATTGTGGATGAAGTAGTTGCACATGCTGCTTCATGCCTCAGTATTGTGGAGTACTTCTGTACTGAAGTATATCAAGAATGAAATTTCCAGGTATGAAACCTTTGTTGCAAACAGGATTTCAAAAATTCTTAAGGTCTCACAGGCATCTCTAGGTGTGTAAATACTTCAAGAAATCCGGCAGATGTGGCCTCTAGAGGGGAGAAGATGGAAGCATTCAATTTCTTCTTCTCTGCCTGAAATTGAGAATTCCTATTAGATGATCCAGAAGTGAAGAGGAACTTTACAATGAATGCTGTGCAAACTGCAGAGGAGGTGGATGTGGTAACACATATAATCCATCATGTCTCATCTCAGATCTGATTGAAGAGCAAGCTGACCTTGATTCTAAGATTTAAGAACCTGTTCTTTTTTCTAAGACAAAAGAGGAATCAATTGACCATGGCTCTTCTCAGTCTAACTTAGACTGTTGGACTAAGTTAGTCTAACAACAAGCTATTCTTCAGAGAAAGAGAGTGAAAGATGGAAAGGGCAAAAGATCAGATCAGCCAAGGTTGGTTCTCAGTGGAGGAGCTCAGAAAGGCTGAAATGAAGATCATTGGGTTTTGCCAAAGAAAGAGATTTCTAGCTGAATTCTCAGATTTTAAAGTGGAGAAAGTGTGAAAAGGAACAGCCATATTTTCAAGCACAATCTGGTACTTGAAGGTGGTATCTTGAGAGTTGGTAGGACAGCTTAGTTGGGCAGTTAATCATAAAGAATCTAAACATCTTGTTAAACTGGCAAAGAATCTTCATGTATGACCATAAGATATGGGAGCAGAATTAGGCCATTTGTCCCATCAAGTCTTCTCCGGCATTTCATCATGGCTGAAATTTTCCTCTCAGCCCCAATCTCCTGCCTTCTCCCTGTATCCCTTCATGCCCAGACCAATCAAGAATCAACCTCTTCCTTAAATATACATAAAGACTTGGTCTCTACAGCTGCCTGTGGCAAAGAATTCTACAGATTCAGAACTCTCCGGCTAAACTTCCCCCTCATCTCCATAAAAGGTTGCACCTCTATTCTGAGGGTGTGTGCTCTGGTCTTTGACTCTCTCAAGAAACATCCTCTCCACATCCACTCTTTCAAGGCCTTTCACCATTCAACAGGTTTCAATGAGGTCACCCCTCATTCTTCTGATTTTTAGTGAATACAGGCCCAGAGCCATCAAATGCTCTTCATATGACAAGTTATTCAATCCTGGAATGATTTTGTGAACTTCCTTTGAACCCTCTCCAGTTTCAAAACATCCTTTTTAAAATAAGGGGCCCAAACCTGTTCACAATATCCTAAATGAGGCCTCACCAGTGCTTTATCGAGATTCAGCATTACATCCTTGCTTTTATATCTAGTCCTCCTGAAATGAGTGCTAATATTGCATTTGCCTTCCTCACCACAGACTCAACCTGCAAACTAACCTTTAGGGAATCTTGCACGAGGACTCCCAAGACCCTTTGGATCACAGTTTTTTGAAATTTTCTCTCCATTTTGGAAATAGTCAACCCTTTCTTCTACCAAAGTGCATGACCGTACACTTCCTGGTACTGTATTCCATCTGCCATTTCTTTGCCTATTCTTCTAATCTGTTTAAATCCTTCTGTAGCCGCTCTACTTCCTCAAAACTACCTGCCATTCCACCTATCTTCACATCATCTGCAAACTTCGCAACAAAGCCATTAATTCCATCATCAAAATCATTGACATATAACGTAAAAAGAATCAGTCCCAACACAGACCCCTGTGGAACAGAACTAGTCACTGGCAGCCAACTTGAAAAAGCTCCCTTTATTCCCACACTTTGCCTCCAACCACTACTTTGTCCATGCTAGAATCTTTCCTGTAATACCTTGGGCTCGTAGATTGTTATCATTATCGTATGCCTCCAAGTTCTCTGAGACCTTATCCTTAATAATCAGCTCCAAGATCATCCCAACATCTGACGTCACACTAACTGGCCTATAATTTATTTTCTTCTGCCTCTGCTTTCTTAAAGAGTGGAATAACATTTGCAATTTTCCAGAATCTGGTGATTTTTGAAAATCATTATTAATGCCTTCACAGTCTTTTCAGCTACCTCTTCAGAACTCTGGGGTGTACACCATCTGATCCAGGTGATTTATCTACCTTCAGACCTTTCAGTTTCCCAAGAATCTTCTCTCTAGTTATGGTAACTTCGCACACTTCGTGACCCTTGACACCTGGAACTTCCAACATACTAGTATCTTCCACAGTGAAAACTGATGAAAAATACTTATTCAATTCTCCACCATTTCTTTGTAGAGGAGAGCGAGAAAGAAAGAAAAAAACATTACAGCACATTTTTATGTTAAAGAACTAAGGTCACAGACAATTATAATGCCCTCATATTTACATGTAATTTTTTAAATGCCTATATCTTCCCACCAACACATCCAAAATGATTGTTAATTACTGTTGTCTCTGAGTCATATTTGTGAAATGGGGTGTTGATTACATTCATGCATATGCAGACATCTCAAGTCAGTTGGATGTTCTGAGCTGCATTTTAATCTACAATCCATTTTCAGATCTGAAGATTGGTTGTTGCTTATCGTTAATATTTGCTATATACCCTCACTCCAGAATATGCTCTAACACCCTTATCGACTTACTCACTATTTATATTTATAGTGGGAGATCATCGAGCATTTACATAAATAGTGATAGGCTACTTTGAATTGGCCCAGTTCTTCCAACAACATTGCTTCCTCCTTTCTGGCCGTGCCTATACTTGCCTAATCCAAATGTGAAGAGCTCATTTTACAAGCCTGAAGCATCTGTACTAGTAGGCAGGGCATCTGTCAATAAATTGAGGAAGCTTTGCTCTTTATATGTCTCTGATATTTAAAATTGCAAGTAATAATTTTTTTGAAAATAATCTAATCAAAATATGTACAAAAATAAAAACGTATGAGCAGGGCATGCAAATGAGTAAAACTATAACACTCAACCAAAGCATTTTTTTAAAGAGAAGAATTAGCCTTCCCTTTTGCTTTACCTCCATAGTCTGACTATCCCAATTGACATCAGAGAGTTCCAGCTCCTGTGCCAGACCTAATCTAATGTGTGGTCTGGGAGGCAATTCGTAAATCAAGGAACCTTAGCAAAACCCAGTGACGGGGTTTTGAATCTGCTGGTTTCTACAGAGTCAAGACCTCATCACTGTGTTGTAGTAGGGAACCTCAGCATCTGCCACCTGTGGGCCCAGTTGATTCTCACTGCCAGCTGCATCTCGTGGCAAAGCTGCAGAACCTAGTGCTACACTTTCATCTGTCCCATTCAGTGGTAAAGTGTTAGTGCACCAACAGAAGTCACATTGGAGGGCACACACTAAAGGGTGTGGGAATCAGAACAAGCATGATGCAAGGCAGTGTTTTTTTTTCCTACACTTTTTGACTATTTAACAGTTTTGCTACTTCTGGTAAACCATTTTAGCTCCTAATTCTAAGCCGTTCCAGTTTATTGACACTTATTCCTTTTACATGTCAACGTTTTTTTCATTAACCTTAAGCGTCATTTAGGCGCGCCTGACAAGGCGGAGGGGGGAGATGACATCATTAAAACAAATACGCGGAGGCTTTTTCTATTCGATTCGAGAGGTTCTGAAAAAATTCGTCAGTTAAACGATTCAATGGACCGTGAGCTACCAGTGAGGGAGTGAATTGAGTGAGTTGAAGAGTTCGCTACAGCAGTGGGCGGTCCCAATATTTCTCCGTGTCGGAAGATTGTGATAATTTGCGGCACACTGTGCATATTGGATACGTGACTGTCACTTTGTATGATCCATACTTGGATTTCTGGAGTATTCTGTGGCGACCACTTTTTGTTAACCTATACATGGGTTTGGGTGTGTTATGTGGCGACCACTTGTGTTAAGGAATATTCCGTGACTCACCTTGTGATATCCCTACGTGGATTTTGGAACTTAGGCGTCACCTTGTTATCCCTGCGTGGACTCTAGTATTTAAGTGACAACCACTTGACTTCTGGAATCTTCTGTGACTGTCACCTTGTGTCATCATAATGTGGATTTATGAACCCTACCTCACAGACACCTGTACCTGTTCCCGTGGATTTCAGAACCTTCTGGATTGCCATCCTAGGACTCTGTTTAAATTGTCTATATTTTGGGTTGAGTAAGTCTTGGGAAGAACTGTTTCCAGACCTCCACAGTTTGTGAGCTAAGATGCATTGCACTGTTAATTTTTGGTTAGGGGAGTAATTGTTTTAATTGACTATTAAATTGAAAATATAGTTGTTTAACATTAAAAATCTGTGTCTGTGGTCGACTGCTGCTGGCTCATAACATTCCTTATTACAGCCTGTTAGTGAATCTTTGCTGTCCCTTCCCTATTGCCTCAACAGCCTTCCAGCTATGGTATTAACGTGTCATTTTGCATGATCTTCAATGGAATCTATTTCAAACCTGTCTGTTTTTTTCATTCTGCCTTCCTAACAGCTTATTTTGATAATTTTATCTTGCTCCTTCCTCCTGCACAAGAATACATTTGATGTAATTGTGTAACCACCTTCGGTCAACTGAATCTGTAACAAAAAAACTCTCAAGAGGCTTTTGTGTCATTAAGAAGCTGAGCAAGCGGTCTTGCTTGTGTTGTCAAATGAATTCTGTTATGGGTGGCAAATGGCAGTGAATAAAGAACAAAAAAAAGGAACAATTAGTGACTTTAAAGAAAGGAAGTAGCTAAGTTGTTCCATCTCACAGTGGTTCACTTAAGGGTGGAAAGAGGAGAGTGGTTGGATTGATTTCATCAGAGCAGAGAAGGTTAAAAATGTATTAAAACTATTAAGAGTTTTGTTTAAGCATGTTCAAAAATCTTTCCCTATCAAAGAGTGCCTCTATGACCAGAGGCTGCAAATTTAAGATAATTGGCAAAAGAGTCTTAGGGAGAGAAAGAGAGAAGTTCATGTAGTGAGTTGTTAAGGTCTGAAATGCTCTGCTTGAAGTGCAGGAGGAAGCAGGTTTGGTAATAATCACCAAAAGGAACTGGGAGTCAGATAAATGTACAAATATGAGAAGAAAGGACGGAGAAGGAGATGAGTTGGATTGCTGTTGAATGCTCCAGCCAAGGCATGATAGCCCCGTTTTTGCTATCAGCTTTTTAATATAATGTGGGCTTCTTAATCCTTTCCTGGCATTAGCTGGAAAAGGAAGTGGGTGAAATTCTCCAATGGGTGACAGAGAACATCAGAGTGCTTGGAGCAGAACAGGTTATTGGTTATGTTTGTTCACATCTAGGATCTTGAAGTTGTCAATCCTCAACAGCATTCGGAGGAGTATATGGACAGGAGAATGTGCACACCCCACCCCTTCTGAAGTCAATGACCAGCTCTTTTGTTGACATTGAAGTGTGATGGTTATTCACTTTTTAGGGTAAGCGGGTATTTGTTCCTAAGTTCAACTTTCTAACATAGCAGTTGACATTTCTAGAGAAAAGAGTTGTTCTTGAGTAAGTTAAGCTTCCAACCAATATTCTTTGCTCAGCTTCTTGTCGTAAGCAAGAACCAGTCTTCAGTTCTTAATGTAAATGGCAAGCAATAATCAGTCTGAAGTTAAAAGGACAGCTTTGCAAACAAACGGTACTGTCTATAGAGCACAGAATGCTGGCCCACAGCACAAGGTTGGTTGCAGTGCAAAACAATGGGGTTATGTTAATTGGGCCTGTATCAAACCAGAAAACATGATTTGGTTCAAGAAAACTTGCAGACCAGACATCAAATAGCTAACCTGTCAAAAATTTGGAAGATTTGTATACTCAGAGGGTTACCTTTCAGAGCATTAATTGAAGGCATCTGGGAATTTTGTCCCCAGGAGCTTTTAGACCATCTGTTTGAAAAGGGTATCCAAAAAAGTATCTGTTGCATGTGATATCACCCAAGTGGCAAAAAAACAGTATACATGTAAGAGAGCAGTCGGGCTTGTGAGGAATAGACAATTAATATCAATAAGAATGACATAAAGGTGGAATGAACCAGAATCCATTCCTCTGCCTTTGATTTCTGCAATGGACAATTCATTCGTCTCCAACTTGTTGGTATATCTTTTTAGCTTATAGGAACTGTACCTGTGTTTTGGAAATCCTTTTGTGTTTTAGAAGTCGTTTTAATTTGGAAATCTTTCATATGATTAAAAGCCTCTGAGTTTTAAATGGGTTTTAAGTATTTTATCTAAATTTAAATGTGTATCACTAAAAATAAGTTAACTGTTTATTGGCTGGAAGTATCTCCTCCTTGGTAGGCAGGGGACCCACTGCTGAAATAGTGGGTATTGGCAGGTAAACTTACAATGGAGGATAAACAGGAAAATGATCTAGCCTTTGAGGAGTAGGTGGCTACAGTATAACCTCCCTTTAGTGGCTACAGTGGCATGCAAAAGTTTGGGCACCCCGGTCAAAATTTCTGTTACTGTGAATGGTTAAGTGAGTAGAAGATGAACTGATCTCCAAAAGAAACATTCTTTTCAACATTTTAAGCAAGATTAGTGCAGTATTTTTGTTTTGTACAATTTTAGAGTAAAAAAAAAGAAAAGGAGCATCATGCAAAATTTTGGGCACCCCAAGAGATTTGAGCTGTCATATAACTTTTACCAAGGTCTTAGACCTTAATTAGCCGGTTAGGGATATGGCTTATTAGGCTATAGTCATCGTTAGGAAAGGCCAGGTGATGCAAATTTCAAAGCTTTATAAATATCCTGACTCCTCAAACCTTGTCCCAACAATCAGCAGCTATGGTCTCCTCTGAGTAGCTGCCTAGCACTCTGAAAATTAAAATAAATGATGCCCACAAAGCATGAGAAGGCTATAAGAAGATAGCAAAGCGTTTTCAGGTAGCTATTTCCTCAGTTTTTTTTAGATTATGATTTGTTGTCATTTAGTAATGCATGCATTAAGAAATGATACAATTTTTTCCTCCAGAATGGTATCACAGAAACACAAGATAAACCAAGACTAAAAAAACTGACAAAAACTACATAATTATAACATATATTTACAACAGTGCATGCAATACAGTAATTTGATAGAAGAACGGACCATGGGCACGGTAAAAAGTCTCAAATTCTCTCAACAGTCCCATCATCTCATGCAGACGATTGACGGAAGAAAACTCTTCCTGCCATGAGCTTCCAGCGCTGCAAACATGCCGATGCGGTACCCTGGAAGCACCCAACCACAGTCCAACTCCGAGTCCATCCGAAAACTTCAAGCTGCCGACCAGCTCTCCAACACCCCAGCACCATCTCTGCCAAGCGCTTTGACCCCGGCCCCGGCAACAGGCAATAGGCAAAGCCAAGGATTGGGGGCCTTCCCCTCCGGAGATTCTCGATCGCACAGTAGCAGCGGCAGTGAAGCAGGTATTTCAGAAGTTTCTCCAGATGTTCCTCCGTGCTTCTCACAGCTGTCTCCATCAAATCAGGATTGTGCACGGCATCCTAGTTCACAAATACGATATCAATTCGGAGTGGCCGCACACGCGTCGCACTGCCATCTTCTCCTCCCCCTCCCAATGTAATGTAATTAAGGAATGGCAGTTAACAGGAACGGTGGAGGTCAAGTTGAGGTCTGGAAGACCAAGAAAACTTTCCGAGAGAACTGCTTGTAGGATTGCTAGAAAGGCAATTCAAAACCCCAGTTTGACAGCAAAAGACCTTCAGGAAGATTTAGCAGACTCTGGTGTGGTGGTGCACTGTTCCACTGTGCAGCGACACCTGCACAAATATGACCTTCATGGAAGAGTCATCAGAAGAAAACTTTCCCTGCATCCTCACCACAAAATTCAGCGTCAGAAGGTTGCAAAGGAACATCTAAACAAGCCTGATGCATTTTGGAAACAAGTCCTGTCGACTGATGAAGTTAAAATACAACTTTTTGGCCGCAATGAGCAAAGGTCTGTTTGGGGAAAAAAGGGTGCAGAATTTCAGGAAAAGAACACCACTCCAACTGTTAAACACAGGGGTGGATCGATCATGCTTTGGGCCTGTGGCACGGGGGACATTTCACTGGTAGAGGGAAGAATGAATTCAATTAAATACCAGCAAATTATGGAAGCAAACATCACGCCGTCTGTAAATCTGAAGATAAAAAGAGGATGGCTTCTACAACAGAATAATGATCGTAAACACACCTCAAAATCCACAATGGACTACCTCAAGAAGTACAAGCTGAAGGTTTTGCCATGGCCCTCACAGTCCCTCAACCTAAACACCATCGAGAATCTGGATAGACCTCAAAAGAGCAGTGCATGCAAGACGGCCCAAGAATCTCACAGAACTAGAAGCCTTTTGCAAGGAAGAATGGGCGAAAATCCCCCAAACAAGAATTGAGACTCTTAGCTGGCGACAGAAAGCGTTTACTGGTTTCCCCCGCTTTCTGAACGTTCTCTTTACATCATTTCGCTTTTAGGAAAGACGTGCATTAGTACCTGTTTTCGTTAACTGAAAGAGGATTTTCGCTTTTATGAAAAAATATGCTCGCTTTAAACTTGTGAAACCGTGAGGAAGACTACCATGACCATGAAGCCTCGCATGGGCAGGTTTGTGCGCATGCGTGACATGCAAAAGCATGTATATGTGAATGCGTGTTGTGCACATGCATTTTTCGACAAATCGATTTTGGCTCAAACTTCCTGATTCTGTTAAGTGAAACTATACTGTACATACATTATTCTACTTTATCTAAGCTGTGTATTTATCATATTATTCCTGCTTTTACTATATGTTAATGTTATTTTTAGGTTTTATGTGCTATTTGGTATGATTTGGTAGGTTATTTTTTGGGTCTGGGAAGGCTGAAAAAATGTTCCCAAATAAATTAATGGTAATTGCTTCTTCACTGTACGTCATTTTGGCTTACGAACAGTTTCATAGGAATGCACTACATTCGGATAGCGGGGGAAACCCGTACAAGCTGTGATACTTGCCAAAGGGGCTGTTACTAAGTACTGACCATGCAGGGTGCCCAAACTTTTGCTTCGGGCCCTTTTCATTTTTTGTTATTTTGGAACTGTAAAAGAAGGAAATAAAAAAGAAATCTTGCTTAAAATTTTAAAGAAATGTGTCATCTTTAACTTTATGCCTTTTGGAAATCAGGTCATCTTTTACTTAGCTATTCACAGTAACAGAAATTTTGACCAGGGTGCCCAAACTTTTGCATGCCACTGTATATCTGATAGGGCGTAAGAACTTCGTTTGAGTTTAGAACTTCACAGTAAGAAAACCCAATAACATCACAGAGAGGGAGGTGTTGTCAGGATACCACATCACTAAGCTCACTATCTGCTTTTTGTGCTCCAACTTATTATTTGAGATGTTGCCCACTATAGTAGTATATCTGCAAACTTGTTGATGGAGTTGGAACAGAATTTGGCCATGCAATCATGAGTATACAGGGATTAGTGTGGGTCTGAGGATGCAATCTTGTGGTGCACCGGTGTTTAAGATAATCATGGCAGAGATGTTGCTGCCTATCCTTATTGATTGTGGTCTGTTGGTCGGGATGCCAAGAATCAAATTGCAGAGGGAGGCGTTGACTCCGATTGTCTGGAGTTTGGTGATGAGTTTGCTTGAAGTAATAGTACTGAAGGCAGAATTGTAATCAATATTCGGACATAGGTGCCTTTATTGTCAAGATGTTTCAGGGATGAGTATAGGTCAAGGGAATTGGCATCTGCCGAAGTCCTGTTTCAGTGGTAGGCAAATTGCAGTGGGTTGAGATTGTTTGTCAAGCTGGAGTTGATGGAGTTGACCAGCCTTTCAAAGCATTTCATCATGGTAGTTGTCAGAGCCACTGGCTGATAGTTGTTAAGGCACTGTATCTTGATTTTTCTTCAAAACCACAATGGAAGTGGCTTTCTTATGTAACATGCTGTAAGGTTTCACTGATAATGTAATGGTTTCTCTGTAGCAGCAATGTTTGGGTTATGACTAGAGATAACAGGGTTTGGAATGCTGTTGTTCTTTCTTGTGAGCTGGAAGGGGGATTTTTGTGGTCTTTTGGTGGGGAGAGATGAGGAGAGAAGACGCGAATGGAGAGAGTTGGTAGACTACCGGACAGGGTGGACTTGGAGCGAGGAGCCGAAGGGCAGCGACAATCGGAGGAGGTTGACGGTGGACGATTGGCTTATCAATGAGCTCCAACAATGCGCAACAGACTTTTTAATAAGATTGGGCCCTTTTTTTCTTTTTTTCGTTTCTTTACTAATCATATAGTCAAAGTAAGAATTATAGAGCTTAATAGTTTAATCGCATATTGTGTACTGTTTGTTATTTCAGGGTACTGATTTGTAACAGGGGACACATCGCGCAGCATCTACCCAAATGAGATTTCTTGAGTTTGGCTGGGCTGGAGGCTATCACCCCCTATATTAAGCCGTTAGCCTAAGTGAGAGTTGCACTTAAAGCAGGAGGGAACCAAAGCCTGAAAAGGGAGAGGTTAAAAATATCTGCAAGTACCTCTGCCAGCTGATTTGCACTGTTTCTGAGGACACTGCCAGGGATTCCATCTGGTCCAGATGCTTTCTCAGGGTTAACTCTCCAAAAGACTGACCTTATGCCTGCAACAATGATAGTAGATTTATGTGCTCTGGAGACTGTCAGGGTGCGTGGTGAGGTGCCCATTCCCTTCTGTTCAAGACATGCATAGAATCTGTTAAGTCCATTAAGAAGGGATGTACCTGTTTTTGGTGATGCTGCCCGACTTTGTTTTGTAATGTGCTATAGTAAAGGATGAGTGTTGCTGGTGGAATGTTAATGAATTTATTGGAGAGGTAATGGAAATATTACTCAGTTGAAATTTTATGCATTTTATTTATATAGATTTGCAGAAGGTATCTGATTAAATCTCTCAAAGAAGACTTCAAAGTTCAAAGTACATTTATTATCAAAATGTGTATACATTTTACAATCTTGAGATTCGTCTCCTTACAGGCAGCTACAAAACAAGAAACCCAAAAGAACCCATTTTTAAAAAAGTCAACAAATGCATAGAGAGGAAAAAAACACAAATTGTGCAAACGATAAAAGCAAGCAACAGCATTTGGAAGGGAAGTGAATCCGTAGACACGAAGCCTGGAGCAGCCGAAGCAAGTCCACAGCCTCAGGCTCAGTTCATCACACAGTGGGGCAAAACGTCACAAAGTTTGCAGACACAAAGTTCGGAGCCGGCCCACAGCCTCAGGCTCAGTGCAGTACAGAGCAGAGCAAATGTCTTAGAGCAATGAGCAGAACTGGCCCGACCCTTGCCACCACTCTCGATATCCTGCCTCTTCAATCCATCTGCCAAGGCGTTTAAATCATTCAAACATCGGGTTATCCCTCATTCTAAGTTGATGCATAGGAAAATGCTATAAATTGCTAATGTATTTGGTAAATTGCCTGGGCATCCGTTGACAGAGAGGAGGATTATGTTCAGGCACTCACATTGGCAAGTTATTACTGGGGGTAAGTATTAAGAATCTCTGTAAGGGCCGCAACTATTCACGTTCTTATAAACAGCTTAAACAATGGGATAGAAAGTCAGATATTTATCTTTTCCAATCGCTCAATGGATAATAATGTAAGAGGTGCAGCCAAAGGCATTGCACTTTAAAGTGATTTTAATAATTTTGTTTTCCATTCTGTTAATAAACACTCAGTGGCTACTTTATTAGGTACCTCTTATACCTAATAATGTAGCCACAGGTCCTCTGCTGTTGTAAGCCATCCATTTTAAGGTTTGCCATGTGTACTCAGAGATGTTCTTTTGTACACCACTGCTGAAAAGTGTGGTTATTTGAGTTACTGTCACCATTCTGTCAACTTGAACCAGTCTGGCCAATCTCCCCCGACCTCTCTCGTTAAAAAGGCTTTTTTTTTTTGCGCACAGAACTGCTGCTCATTTTTTTTTTTAATTTTTGCACCATTCTCTGTAAACTCTCGAGACTGTTGTGCATGAAAGTCCCAGGAGATCAGCAGTTTCTGAGAGAATTCAAATCTCTTGTACGTCTGGCACCAACAGTCATTCCACAGTCAAAATCAATTAGATCACATTTCTTCCCCATTCTGATATTTAAACAACTGAACCTCTTGACCATTTCTGCATGCTTTTATGCATTGAGTTGCTGTCACATGATTAGATGATTATGTATTTGCATTGAGGAGCAGGTTTACCTCATAAAGCGGCCACAACTGTATTTATCACATCCATTTCAATGATGCTAAATATGAGTCATCTGCAAAGGTTAAAGGCAAGATAGAGTATTATCTAAAACGAGGGGGAGAAAGTCTAAAGGGGCCTATTAATGGTCCATCAATGTTGCTCATTAAAATATCCTCCACAAGTAAGGAACATAATGAATCACTTAGAAAGCTGATGTAAATATTGAAAGGGACTGAATACAAGGAGACACAAATTATTCTAAAAGCAAGAGATTCCACAGATGCTGGAAATCCAGAACAACGCACACAAAATGCTGGAGGAACTCAGCAGGTCAGGTAGAGACCCTTCTTCAGGACTGGAAAGAAGGGGGGAAGGCACCTGAATATAAAGGTGGGGGGAAGGGAAGGAGGATCAGCTGGAAGGTGATATGTGAAGCCAGGTGGGTTGGAAAACCAAAGGGCTGGAGAAGACGGAATCTGATCGGAGAGCAGAACATAAATTATTGTAAGACCTTAACATATAGGAGCAGAATTAGGTCATTTGGCCCATCAAGTGTGCTCGCCATGGCTTACCTAATTTTCCCTCTCGTCCCCAATTTCCTGCCTTCTCACCATAGTGCTTCATGCCCTGACCAGTCAAGAATTTATCAATCTCTGCCTTAAATATACCCAATCATTTGCCTCAAGAGCAACCTGCAGCAATTAATTCCATTGATTCACCATTCTCTGGCTGAAGAAATTCCTCCTCATCTCCGTTCTAGAAGAACGCCCCTCTATTCAGAGGCTGTGTCCCCTAGTCCTAGAATCTCCCACCATAGGAAGCATCCATTCTATCGAGGCCTTGCAACATTCGATGGGTTTCAATTAGATCTCCCCCTCATTCTTCTGAAATCTAGTGCATACAGGCCCAGAGCCACCAAATGCTTTTCATATGATGAGCCATTCAATCCTGGAATCATTTTTGTGAACCTGCTTTGAACCCTCTATAGTGTCAACACATCCTTTCTAAGATAAGGGGCCCAAGACTGCTCACAATCCTCCAAGTGAGGCCTCACCAGTGCTTTATAAAGCATCGGTATTACATGCTTGCTTTTATATTCTAGTCTTCTTGAAATGAATGCTAATATCGCATTTACCTTATTCTGCCGAAATGTTTTGGGTATTTTGAGTAGAAAGCCTGTTGCCTATTGAGCATGGCTAGCAAGTGGGACCATGCTGGTCTCTGATGATAAAGGCTTATCATTGGAAGTAGATCACTCCTCATAACTCAGGAGCTGGCTCAGCGACAGCAGAAATTGATGATGAAATTCATCATCGACTTCGATGCATCAGCAGAGTCTCTGGTCCATTGAAGGTGGAACAAGCTTCATGAACCACTACCAATAGCTATGAGAAAGCAGTGACAAGAATGAAAAAACAACCCACTTAGTTGCAAATTAGGATTTGAATTGGTTAAGATGGGGGTCACATTCATTGTAGAAGTATCCCTGGTTAAAGGCTGGGATGATTTAAGGAAATAGTCATAAAGAATCATGTCAAAGTCTCTGATTCCTTCAATACTATCTCTGATTTGATATTGTTGTTCCAGAAAACATCCATTTTTGAGAGGAATGGTGATGCAGTGTGAGAGTGAAACTACACACCCAGAAGTGTCAGGCATGGGAAGAGCAAGCTGTTGCTGATTATCACATTCCACTCACCCTCTGCTGATCAATAAGCTCTCTTCCAAATTAAAATTCTCTTGGAAGAAACACTGAAGAGGCAAAGGACAGAGTGGGCAGTGGGCAGGTCACCATTACCCTCAAGGTGGTACAGGCTTCAGAATTTGTTCCATCGGTGTGGTGAGGGACAAACAATAAGTAGACCTTCCAGCATCACCCATGCCCAGGAAGTATCTAATCCCCATGGTAGATGTAACAGAAGGAATGATATTTTATGATTCATGATCTTAAATATATGGTAACTGAGGAAAATAGTTACTGCATTGTTGAGTAAGATTGTTTTATTTAATAGGAACAACTCATATTAAACTCAATAAAAATATTGTAAAAAACCAAAAAAAACAGTGACACCAAAATGGCTAGATAGGCTATTCTTTCCAAGTGTCTCCATGAGCAAGATTGACTGATCTAGTTAATTAATGAAGACCACTGTTCCCTTTAAGCTACTGGGGTGCACGGCCGCGCAGTAACTGAAATGCTCCCGCACACGTATCCTTTGTTGCTGCGTAGCTGGAATTTAATTTTATATAATGTTAATATTAAAGTGCCATGCAGTTTCAGGCCGTGTAAAAATTTCCTGCTCAGAGCAGTAGTTGGTCCGCGCAGCTGTTTAAAAAAAAATCTAGAAGGAACATTGAAAAGAAAACTTAGAAGTCTGTTTCCCTGAGGTTATGTTCTGACTCCCCCCATCTGCCTTTGCCTTTGGATCAGGCTGAGATCATCTCTGTCTGCAGCACAGCACAAAGTGATGTGGCTTGCTTTGCTCTCATCTCACTCATGGAAACAACCAACCAGAGCACGTTATGTAAATTGTTATGCTTCACGAGGTGGTAACAAACCTACAGCTGAATGGTTGTCATGGCAACAGCTGAAGGTCCTGCCTTTTATCTTATATGAGGGAATAATGTTCCATTTCCTGGGGTGGCGGCAGAGAGGATGGGTCTAGTCTAGTGCTGGTGGGTGTGGTGGTGAGATCTAAAATTTAAATAGCATGGAGCAGATAAACTGATGGGCAATAAAGTGTTCAGTCGAGTTCAGTCTTAGAGGCAGCAGCTTTCCTTCAGTCATGCCAGTTCTTAAATTTGATGCTGAGTCACGAGAAGGTATCCCAAAATCCTCCTGTTATAAGCTTCCATCAAAGACTATGGAGGAAATAGAGCACACCTGCCCTCAGCCTCATACGGTGAGTCAAATAATTGATATCTATGATTATATTAATCTGAGTGGTTTAAGTGTCTATTTGCTGTTCAGTATTATCAAGGAAAATGGGCCAGTGACAGCATGTGCCTCTAAAGGGTTTTCAAACAAATAGTTCAGTTTGTTGTGACCCTTATTGTGCATTTAATGTGGCTGTTAAATGAACCAGCTTTATTTTCAGTATGTCTGACTGCTGTGGGAGACTGCATTCCAAGGTGTTCGGGAATCAAAATATGTCTAGGGAGGGAGAAAACCTGTATGAGCTGATTCTTCAGGATTTCAAAATGCAAAGATATGCAGTAGATTGAAGAGGTTCTTTATTCACTTGAATAACTGATTCTTTGAGTCCTGCAGGGTGGAAACTTAATAATATTAACAATTGCTTTTGATGTACGTGTCATTCTAAGCCTATGGCGTGAAGCATAACAAATATGTTAACTAATATCTCAATTTTTATGCAAAATATAAACTATTATCTCATCAGAGATTAAGCATGTTGTCATCAAAATGGAAACATTAAAAATAAGTACATGACTTCATCAAGATGAGGCCGTTACTCAGCTGATTCTGCAGAGAATTAGGAATGAGTAATTTGTGGAAAGGGAATTGAAGTCCTAACAATGGCAGCATCAATGTACATTTTTAGCCTGTGCATTTTGGTGTGAACATGGATAAATAATCTAATCCTAGGAGTTAACTGAAGAAAGACCGGAAGTATCTGTTGATGAAGAATAATAAATAGAGGTGATAAATCACTTGCTCTCCGCAGCCTATCATTGACAACACAGGCAACAAAATGTCGCTCTTTACAAGGGTAGATTGGGTGCTGTGATTAACTAATCAAATCTGTAACAGAGCTGAAGCAATTGAACACATTTTCAGAGGAAATGCGTGTCACCATTTTACTTAAGTACACTAACATCTGCTAGAAGTACACTGAATAGACAGATGATATCATTAATCATTGTGCAACTGTCATCTGGTGTCAGTGCTGCCATTTTGGAGCTTAATACTCCAACTAATGCCTTCCCTTGACACTCAGTTGAACACCTGTCCAGCAACAGGATTAACCAGCCCATCTCCTTATCCTCTCCACACAGATTGTCTAAGGGGACCATTGGCTTATAAGAGTTACTGTACGTAATGATTGGTGTCTAAAGACTGTTGCTGTGATTATTTAAGTGGCTGCTTCAAGAGTACTTCGAAGTTGCTACTGTCCACGTGAAGTAGTGTGACTGATACTAAAGGATTCCTGTTGAGTCGGTATTTGCCAATATTCTATCAAGCTTGTATCTGGAAATCAGAAGGATCCATGGAAATTCCAAACATTTAGTATTAGAACCCAGTGTGGAGTAGATTTGTAGATTTTGTGTGGTATTTACATTTTGCTGTAAAGGTAATCTTTCAGCTCAGTGTTGTGTTAGGTGTATTTGCCATCATTTCCAAAACATTGGATATTGCAGACCTCAAGGTCAGACTCCGGCCTCTATCAAGCTAGTGAGAAAATAAATAATGAGTACGATCACATATCCTAATGTATGTCCTTCATTAGCTTAATACTTAATTTAAGGTTATGGGTGTGCATTGCATAAACAGGGATGTACCTTGGGTGAAGATAGAACTGGGAACTTCAGTTTTCCAGTTAGAAAATACTCAGAAGGGTATGACTACAAAGAAAGGGTGATGAACAGATTAACTAAAATACAAAACAGGTCTATTTTTAGAGGAAAAAGCTGGTTAAGAGCAAGAAATAAAGCTGTGTGTTAACCACTGTTCTGTGCAGCAGCCTACTTTCTGAACAAGATTCAAAATTTTTTAAATGTCATTTCCAGTAAACAAACGAAAAGGAGAATGAAATAATTGTTACTCTGGATCTGATGCAGCACAAAAAGAACACAATAAGATAAAGAACAAAATAACACCATGACCTCATATATAAACATTCCTGTACCTCGTGTCACTTTACGGGCATACAATCAATCTATGTATATAAGCTATTATATATTAATAATCACAATAAATATTAATATATAATAGCTTATATACATAGGTTGATTGTATGCCCGTAAAGTGACACGAGGTACAGGAATGTCTATATATGAGGTCATGGTGTTGGATCATTCAGGAGCAAAATGTCCATGATGCTTATATCTAGAAGTTACCACAACGATAGAAAACAATACAGGATGTTCACATTCTAAGTCTATGACACAAATATATAATAATATCAAATATAATATATGCGGTAAACAAAAATTTCTACTGTCAACCCCTACATCTTTCCTTAAAGCTTGAAAATCTTAAATATTTACAAGGAGTCAGGAACTGAAGGTTCCTAAACATTGGGTAAAACAGGTAACAGCTGAAACATTTTGAAAGTAGAAGGCTGCAGGATGGACTTTCTAAAATCCTGAAGGCATTTTAATGCAGTTCAAGTAGACAGAGATTATGGGAGTACAAAATAAACATTAGATAGCCTCATTAGATTGAATAAGAAACTCAGGATAAATGACATGAATTATTGAAGTAAAATGATAATTTAATGATAGTTTGTTGTCACCATATTAGCATAGCAGTTAATATGATGGTATTACAGTTCGGGGTATTCTGGAGCTGAATTCCAGCGCTGTTCTGTACGGAGTCACTGTGGAATGTGTGAGTTTTCCCCAGTGCTCTACTTTCCTTCCACAGTCCAAAGGCATACCGACTAGGTTAACCTGTCATTGTAAGATGACCCATAATTAGATTAGATTTAATCGGGGTTGTGCGGTTGCTGGGGCAACGTGGTTTGAAGGGCCGGAAGGGCCTACTCCATGCTGTATTGCTTGTGTAGCTGGATCCTGGACTTCCCGTCAGATCGCCGGCAGGTGGTAAGAGTGGACTCCCTCACCTCCACCCCTCTGATTCTCAACACAGGAGCCCCTCAGGGCTATGTACTAAGTCCTCTCCTTTTACTCCCTGTATACCCATGACTGTGTTGCCACCCACAGCTCTAATCTACTAATTAAATTTGCCGACGACACTACATTAAGTAGCCTAATCTCAAACAATAACAAGGTGGCCTACAGAGAAGAAGTCATCACCCTGACACAGTGGTGTCAAGAAAACAACCTCTCCCTCAATGTCGCAAAAACAAAAAAGTTAGTTGTGGATTACGGGAGGAATGGAGACAGGCTAACCTCTATTGACATCAATGGATCTGGGGCTGCTAATTCAACCTTAAATTGGTAAAGGTGACTTCTGTAATAAAATTGTATAGACCATTTGTTATAGACAGTATATTGACACATAGTAGCAAAGTAAAGAGAGATATACCCACTCATTACTATTCCTGTAACCAAAACAAAAAGTGTAATATTCAGAGCTTCCTGTGAAATATCCTAAGAAGCGTAAATAGTTGAAACTCAGAACAGGAGTTAATTGATCTGTGATGAGTCTACCTGTAGCCCCATTCAGTCTCTCTAGAGTAGTTGGAGCTGAAGATGGACTAGGTATGGAGCATCCAGGAGGCAGAGAACATAGTAGACAGTATTGCAAGTGAGCTGGTCTTTCTGCAGATTCAGGAAGAGATGGGTGAGCACCAGGAAGGACAGGCAGGTAGTGCACCCCTCTGTAACAACTGTGCCTTGTGTTGGATACTGTTGGGAGAGCGTGTCCTTCCAGAAGTAGAACAATTGAGCAACAGCCCAATGACGTATGTAGAAGGAAGGGTGAAGTCCTGCAACGTTAGTCCAGGGAGCTAGGTAGCTACTTTAGCAAGTAAGACTTCATATGTTGTAATCTCTGTATTGCTGCCAGTGCTGTGACCTGGTCAGTATTGGACTAGAAAGATAAGTCGGATGATTGTGCCTAAAGAGATGGTGCAGGAAGATGGCCTTTAGGTTCCAGGACCATTGGGTGGATATTATCATCTGGAGGAAAAATAATATGACCAGCAGCAGCAATTGTATGCACAATCAAGATAATTGAAAGCTAATCTGCATCTATTTTATGCAAGGAGTAATGTAGTTGAACTCAAAACTGGTATCAACATTGAAATCTACAATATTGTTGCCAGCACTTCGACGTGGTTGAAGGACAGAATATCCAACTCGATATCGCAAGGAATAAAATTCCAGAGAAATAGGCCCCTTGACCCACAATGTTGTGCCAGCCTAACTAAACTAATAATTAAATGCCTAACCAAATTAATCCAGTCTTCCTGAACAAATTCCATAGCCCTGCATTCTCTGCACATTCATAAGACCATTACATCTTGGAGCAGAATTAGACCTATCAAGTTTGCTTTACCTTTTCTTCATGGCTGATCTATATTTCTGCTTAGCCCCAATCTCCTGCCTTCTCCCCATCTCTTTTCATGCCCTGACCAATCAAGAATCTATCAACCTTTGCCTTAAATATACATAAAGACTTGGGCTTCCACAGCTACCTGTGGCAAAGAATTTCACAGATTCGCCACCCTCTAGCTAAAGAGAGCCCTCCTCATCTCCATTAAAAAAGGACATTCCTCTATTCTGAGGCTGTGTCCTTTCATCTTAGACTCTCCCACAATAGGAAACATCCTCTGCACACCCATTCTATCAAGGCCTTTCACCATTCAATAAGGTCACTCCTTATTCTTCTGAGTTCCAGTGAATACAGGCCCAGAGCCATCAAACGCTCTTCATATGACAAGCCGTTCAATCCTGGAACCATTTTCGTGAATCTTCTTTGTCCCCTCTCCAGTTTCAGCATATCCCTTCTAAGATAAGGGGCCTGAACCTGCTTCCAGTACTCCAACTGAGGCCTCACCAGTGCTTTATCAAGTTTCAACATTACATCACTACCTCACTTTTTCTTACTAAACAATATTTCTGTTTTTGCATGTTTTTGATCTATTCAATATACATAATTGATTTACTTGTTTATTTATTATTATTTTTATTTTATTTATTAGTATTATATTTTCTCTGCTAGATTCTGCAGACATCCCACCTCTCCCAGAAGTTCCGGGAGTCTCCCACATATTAATAGTGGCTCCCTGATGCCCGCAAATTATATACAATGTCCCGGAAATTGATTTTTTTGAGAGCGAGCGTGAGAGAATGCGCGAGAAAGACCGAGAGAGCGAGCGCAAGAGCAAGAAAGCAAGCGTGAGTGAGCAACCACGAGAGAGAGAGAGAGAGAGAGAGAGAGAAAAGCAAGCAAGCACACGCGAGAGAGAGCAAGAGCAAGAGTGAGAGAGCAAGAGCGAGAAAGCAAGCGTGAGAGAGCGACCTCGAGAGAGAGAGAGAGAGAAAAGCAAGCAAGTGCACGCGAGAGAGAGCAAGAGAAAGAGCGAGAAAGCGAGCGCGAGAGAGAGTGACCACGAGCAAGAGAGTGAGAGCAAGAGCGAGAGATTTCCAAAAAAAAGGTCAGGAGTGGCAGAGTGTTCCAAAAAAGAAAATATAAAACGTACATCACCCCAAACGACACTAAAGTGTACCCCTGCCTAATAGGGGTCAAAATAATGACAGTGTTGCTCGCTGCACTGTTTGCAACAGTGACTTTTCTATTGCCCATGGTGGGTTAAGACTGTAAAAGACATGTTGAGGTGAGTTTTACAGGTGTCATTCGTTCATTAGCATAGCTAACGTTATTTAAACTAGCTGGCTAGCTGCTAAGGAGCTACTCTATTGCAGATATCCAGCCACTCCCGGAAATTGATGATGCTACCTCCCTGAAATGAGTTTTTGCAGGGTGGGATGTCAGGATTATGTATTGCATTGAACTACTGCTGCTAGGTTAACAAATTTCACGTCACATGCCGGTGATAATAAACCTGAGTCTAATTCTGATTCTGGCATCCTTGCTTTTATATTCTAGTCCTCCTGAAATGAATGCTGACTTTGCATTTGCCTTTCTCACCAGACTCAACCTGCAAATCAACCTTTAGGGAATCCTGCACAAGGACTCCCAAGTCCCTTTGCATCTCAATTTTTTGTATTTTCTCTCCATTTAGAAAATAGTCAACTCTTTCATTTCTTCTACCAAAATGCATGACAAAACACTTCCTGACACTGTATTCCATCTGCCATTTCTTTGCCCATTCTACTATTCTGTCCAAGTCCTTCTGTAGCCTCTCTATTTCCTCACCTATCCACCTATCTTCGTATCATCTGCAAACTTTGCAACAACACAAATCTTTGACATATAATGTAAAAAGAATCGGTCCCAACACAGACCCCTGTGGAACACCACTAGTCACCAGCAGCCAGTCAGAAAAGGCTCCCTTTATTCCCACTCTTTGCCTCCTGCCAATCAGCCACTGCTTTATCCATGCTATAATGTTTCCTGTAATACCATTGGCTTGTAGCTTGTTAAGCAGCCTCACTTTGTCAAAGACCTTCTGAAAATCCAAGTACACAACAGCAACTGATTCTGCTTTGCCTATCCTGTTTGTTACTTTTTCAAAGTATTCCAATAGATATGTTAGGCAAGGTTTTCCCTTGAAATCATGCTGACAACGGCTTGTTTTATCATGTGCCTCCAAATACCCTGAGACTGTATCCTTAATAATCGACTCCAACATCAGACTAACTGGCTAATTGTTTTCTTTCTTCTGCCTCTCTTCCTTCTTGAAGAGTGAAATGACATTTGCTATCTCCCAGTCTTCCAGAAACATACCAGAATCCAGTGATTCTTGAAAGATCGTTACTAGTGCTTCCACAATCTCCTCAACCACCTCTTTCAGAATTCTGGTGTGTACACCATCTGGTCCAGGTGACTGATCTACCTTCAGACCTTTCCGTTTCTCATGAAACCTACCTCTAGTTATGGTAACTTCACATACTTATGACCTCTGATACCTGGAACTTCCACCATACTGCTGGTGTTTTTCACAGTGAAGACTGATCCAAAATACTTATTCAGTTCGTCCACTATTTCGTTGTCCCCCATTACAGCATCTTTTTCCAGCAGTCTAATATCCACTCTCACCTCTCTTTTACACTTTATTTATCTGAAGAATCTTTTGGTATCCTCTTTAATATTATTGGCTAGCTTATTTTCATATTCCGTCATTATCTTTTTAATGACTTGTTTAGTTGCCTTCTGTTGGTTTTTAAAACCTTCCCAATCCTCTAACCTCCTACTAATCTTTACTCTATTGCATTCCCTCTCTTTGGCTTTTATGTTGGCTTTGACTTTTCTTGTTAGCCATGGTTGTGTCGTCACTCCTTCAGAATACCTCTTCCTCTTTGGGATGTATAAATCCTGTGCCTTCCAAATTGCTTCCAGAAATTCCAGCTATTGCTGCTCTGCTGTCACCTCTGCCATTGTTCTTTTCCAGTCAATTCTGGCTAACTCCTCTCTCGTGCCTTTGTAATTCCCTTTCCTCCACTGTAATATTGATACATCTGACTTTAGCTGCTGCTTCTCAAATTTTAGTGTGAATTCAATCATAATATGATAATTTCCCCCGAGGGGTATTTTACCTTCAGCTCTCTAATCAATTCTAGTTCATTGCACAACACCCAATCCAGAATAGCTGATCCTCTAGAGGGCTCAACCATGAGTTGAGTTGAGTTGAACTCAACTTGTAGGCACTCTAGGAATTCCCCCTTCTCCAATCCAGCACCAACATGATTTTCCCAATCTACCTGTATAATTGAAGCCCCCCAGGACTATTGTAACATTGCCCTTTTAGCATGCATTTTCTATCTCCTGTTGTAATTTATCAGCAACATCTTTACTACTGTTTGGGGGGGGGGGGGGTTCTGTATAAGCTCTCATCTCTCCACAATGATTCAACACCTTCTGACCCTATGTCACCTCTTTCTAACGACTTGATTTCATTTTTTTACCAACAGAGCAAGGCCACCCAGCCCTGCCTTTCTTCCTATCCTTTCGATACAAAGTGCATTCTTAAGCTCCAGCTATAATCTTTCAGCCATGATTCAGTGATGCCTACAACATCATACCTGTCAATCTGCAACTGTGCTGCAAGTTCATCTACCTTATTCTGTATACCGTGTGTATTTAGATACAAGACCTTCAGTCCTGTATTCACCTGTTTTGATTTTGTTGCACCATGCTCAACCTTTTGATTCCTAACTTTGTCTGAGGTCTTACCAACATCTGCCTCCACCTCTCTCCACTAACTGTTCTGGCACTCTAGTTCCCATCCCCCTGCAACTCTCATTTAAACCCCGCCATGCAGCATTAACAAACCTGCCCACGAGGATTTTAGTCCCCTTTCAGTTCAGGTGCAAATTGTCCCTTCTGTACAGGTCCCACCTTCCTTCGAAGAGAGACCAATGTTCCAAAATCTTATGCCCTCCCACGTACACCAATTCCTTAGGCATGTATTAAACTGTATAGCCTTCCTAGTTATAGCCTCACTAGCACGTGGCACTGGTAGTAATCCTAAGATCACAGGATTGACCCTGGAGGTTCTGCCCTTTAAATTAGCACCCAATTCCCTGAGCTCTCTATGCAGAACCCCGCCACTCATCCTACCCCTGTCATTGGTACCTACATGGACCACGACTTCTGGCTGCTCACTCTTCCACTTAAGAATGCTGATGACTCGATCTGAGATATCCTTGACCCTGGCACCTGGGAGGCAACATACCATCTGGGAATCTCATTCTCACCTACAGAACCTCCTGTCCGTTCCCCTTACTAATGAATCCCCTATCACCACAGCGTGCCTCTTCTTCCCCCCTCCCTTGGGTTTGCCTCCACCACCACCTGATAGCACATTAGAAGCACCCACCACTCTTTGTGTGTTTGAAACAAAACTTGCCTCTTCTCATCTTAAGTGCATGTCCTGGGAAAATGATACCAGCTGACTTCTCTATCTACGCCTCTCATAACCTTATAAACTTCTATCAGGTCTCACTTCAATCTCTGCTGCTCCAGAGAAAACAACCCAAATTTGTTGAACCTCTCCTTCTTGCACGTGTCCTTTAACCCTGGCTGTATCTGGCAAACCTCGTCTGCACCTTCTTCATAGTTTCCATTACCTTCTTGTAATAGGGTGATCATATTTGAATGCAGTATTCCAGATGTGGCCTAACCAAAGTTTTATAAACCTGCCACATAATTTTCTGACTCCCAAACTAAGTGCTTCGACTAACAATGGCAAGCACGCAATTTGTCTACTTGACCACCTTATCAACTTGTGCAGCGATTTTCATGGAGACACAAAATAGTCTGCAGATGCTGGGGTCAAAAGAACATTCACAACATGCTGGAGGAACTCAGCAGGTCGGGCAGCATCCATGGAAAAGATCGGTCAACGTTTCAGGCCAGAACCCTTCATCAGGACTGAAGAGGGAAGGGGCAGAGGCCCTATAAAGGAGGTGGGTGGAGGGTGGGAAGGAGAAGGCTGTTAGGTGCCAGATGAAAACCAGTAAGGGGAAGCAGGGAAGCAGTCCTTCCCCTATCCCAGTTTCACTCTGCCCCCTCCCCCAGCTGCCTATCACCACCCTCATGGTTCCACCTCCTTCTACTACCCATTGTGCTTTCCCCTATTCCTTCTTCACCTTTCCTGCCTTTCCCCTCCCCCACCCCTTTATTCTTCCCCTTACTGGTTTTTCACCTGGCACCTACCAGCCTTCTCCTTCCCACCTTCTTTATAGGGCCTCTGCCTCTTCCCTCTTCAGTCCTGACGAAGGGTTCCAGGCCGAAACGTTGACCGATCGTTTCCATGGATGCTGCCCAACCTGCTGAGTTCCTCCAGCGTTTTGTGATTTTCATGGAAATATGGTCATGGACTTGGACTCCAACATCGCTCTGTACATCAGTGCTGTAATTCATCCTGTACTGTCCATTTACATTTGATCTCCGAAACTGCAGCACCTCATACTTATCTAGATTAAACTCAGTCTGCCACAATTGCATTTGTTCATTATTGAGGGAGGATATCCAAGAAGGCTCTGGCAACAAAGTAGAGATTAGAAACAAAAAAGGTGTTATCATTTTTGCCTGCCTTCCAGTAGTAAATAGGAGGCAGGGGAACAGATATTTAGGCAGATATTAGAGAGAAGCAATAAAGATACTTGATTGAATTCTTTATATCAATGATGGCAAAACAGCAGATGTGAATTGCATGGAATTAAGTAAGGCCTTTGACAAGGTACCACAAGGGAAGCTGGTTCAGAGTACCATCAAACTGAAGCTTCAGTATAAGTGATCCACAACTAATTCTGTAATCAAAGTTTCTTAATTTAATTTACCTGTCCATTTGAATCAATAATTAATGCCCATTGAAAATCTAAGCTTGATTCCAATGTCTTAATTTCAATGACTGTTAAATTCAATTCCCTCCCAAAGCTGGACTTTGCCAGAAAAAAAATCCCTGCTGGAAATGAACTTACTCTGGATTAAACAGACAAGGATAAATAGCTAAAGGTTCTTTGTTATCCATCTTTGCCTTGTAGGATTCGGGAAGTGCATTCACTGAAGAGTCTGAACCAGAGTTTGCGGAAAGAATAACGGTGTCTCAGTGTCACAAAGTATGACCAATGACCAACTGGGCCAGCAAGATTAGGAGAGGAAGAAACAGCAAATTGCCAGAAACTAATGATCAATTTATTCTGCTCCACCATTAGTTCTGCAAGAACAACATTTCCCCTCAAGTCTCCCCAGACTTTTCATAAAATTACTGGATTTGTAAATTAGTTAAAAGTTATCTCACAATTATTGATGTAAGTAAGCTTTTAAAGGACTGGAAGTTACAAACTTCTGATGGCCTAATCAACCCTCCTGCCCTGGAAGTAAATTATAATTGAGTAAAATCTCATTTCTTTAGGTTGTGAATTATTTTGCAAACCTTGAAGTTTTTTTTCATTTTTCCTCTCCCTCTCTGTTCTTCCCCTCTGTCCTTATTTCCATCTTGTTATTTTATGGTCTAATCTGATTTGATATCCTTTTTTAGTCCTTCCCCTACTTATTCCTGAATCCTTTACTCTCAATGGTTAAGTGGTCAAGGGTTTTTTTTTGTTATTCACCATATTCCTCATGTCCCTTTGGCTGTTGCAGTACAGTTTTTAGCTGGAATTGCCCATAAACATTTTCCAACTGAACCTCAGAATTATTTGCCGAACTGGTGGGGTTGATGCAACATATCCTGCAGCATAGTGCCACCTTTTTTTCATGGATCAGATTCTTCAAAGACTTCCATCCAATCAAATCCAGTTTTACTGTTGAGGAAGAAAGCAATGTTCAAGACAGAATTTTGGATAACTTATTTCCTTATAAGCCTGAGGACACTGTTAATTTCAACTGAATTGGCTCATTTTTTAAACAAGCAAAGCCAAAGTAAGATGTTGGCTTAACTTCAGCAGGAATTGTTCAAATTAGAATATGCTAACAAAGAATTTACATCATGGTTTGCACTAATTAAACAAAGGGACAACAAATAGCAAATACTTCTCCCTGGGAAATTGCATGGGAGATTTCTCACGGGAATTCAGTCAGAACCCAATAAGAACGAGGTCAAAGGTTAAAGTGAACATGGGTTTCGGCCAGGTGCTCCGGTTATCTCCACATACTGTTTGGGGTTTGTAAGTAATGGGCGTGTTATGATGGTGCTGGAAGCATGGCAACATTTGCGGGCTGCCCCCAGTACATACTCGGACTGTGTTGATTGTTGATACAAACAATGCATTTCACTATATGTTTTGATGTACCTGTGACACCAGCTGATCTTAAAAAAAACTCTTTAAAATCAGTGGTTTACAGCACTGCTTGGGTTTTCCAGCAATCAGTGTCTTTTTCCTGTGGAAGCAGTTGCAACCAATATAGTCCGAAGTACCATTGGTTGCCAGTGGTACACTCCTGAACGGAAAATGGTCATGATTACATCATCATTGTTATTGCACACGCTCATGGACTTCAGTTCATTGTGTTTGTGCCATTGCCATAGAGAGTTCATTGCCAAGCCATCTAAATTGTTGGTGCTGGGTGTGGTGGGGGGAGGGGGTTGCAGGAGGCAAATCCAGGACCTGCATGTGATGAATTAATGATAGACTGTCTCTCAACGGACTCACGTCAAGCTGTGATTGATTACTTGGCAGATGGTTGACACTGAATACAGACATCCCAATGGGTTTACACTGTATCATTAGTAAGTGGCGTACAACAATTTCAACATAATTCAAGAAATGATAGAATTTAATGATGTACAGCTTATGTACCAATTTCAATCACATGCATTGTATGTTTGCTTTAACGTTTTAGAGACTATTTAGTCTTTCTGTAGTGCCTTGCATGCAAGTCATTGAAACTGCTTCACTTGAATTGATCAATAGTTTTATCAAAGAAAATGAACAACATTGAGTTGACAGACTTGTGTTTTCAAATTACTGTTTGCAAGTGATGGACAATTAAAGCCAAAAATATAAATTCTTAGCAAAGAAGCTGTTTTTTTATGCTAGTTTCTACTTTACTCTTTGCCCTGTGTCATCTTTCTAAAAACAAAAATTATATACTTCCAATGAATTTTATGAATGTTGAAAGTAGTTATAGATTTGTTATACTATAAAATAGATAAATATTAAATATCAATTTACTTATTTATAATATACACATTAGAAATCTTTGAATGAAGTACATTCTCTCTCCATAATCAGAATCAGAATCAGGTTTATTATCACTGGCATGTGACGTGAAATTTATTAACTTAGCAGCGGTTCAATGCAATACATAATATAGAAGAAAAAATAACAAATAGTTCTTCAGTATACTTCATACAGTATACGTATATTGAATAGATTAAAAATTGTGCAAAAAATGGAAGTACTACATATTTTTTTTAAAAAGTGAGGTAGTGTCCAAGGGTTCAATGTCCATTTAGGAATCAGGTGGCAGAGGGGAAGAAGTTGTTCCTGAATTGCTGAGTGTGTGCCTTCAGGTTTCTGTACCTCCTCCCTGATGGTAACAGTGAGAAAAGGGCATGCCCTGGGTGCTGGTGCGCCTTAATAATGGATGCTGCCTTTCTGAGACACTGCTCCTGGAAGATGTCCTGGGTACTTTGTAGCTAGTACCCAAGATGGAGCTGACTAAATTTACAGCCCTCTACAGCTTCTTACGGTTCTGTGCAGTAGCACCCCCCCCCCCATACCAGCCTGTGATGCAGCCTGTCAGAATGCTCTCCACGGTACATCTATAGAAGTTTTTGAATGTATTTGTTGACACACCGAATCTCTTCAAACTCCGAATAAAGTATAGCCACAGTCTTGCCTTCTTTATAGCTGCATCGATATGTTGGGACCAGGTTAGATCCTCAGAGATCTTGACACTCAGGAACTTGAAACTGCTCTCTCTCTCCACTTCTGATCCCTCTATGAGGATTGATATGTGTTCCTTCATCTTACCCCTTCTGAAGTCCACAATCAGCTCCTTCTGTATCTGCATCTTAAAAACGTCAGCTTGTCTGATCTTAAACCTTTTTAGTACTGAGTGTAACACTTGGAGATGAGAAGAGTTGATATCAATGTTGGGTGCAACCCCTTTAAAGTTTTCTTCCTCTTAAAAACACACAGTACCTTGGAGAACTAGAGATAAGTTTCTTGGGAAACTGAAAGGTGTGAAGGTAGATAAGTCTCCTGAGCCAGATGATGTACACACCAGAGTTCTGAAAGAGGTGGGGGAAGAGATCGTGAAGGCATTAGTAATGATCTTTCAAGAATCATTAGATTCTGGAATGGTTCTGGAAGACTGGAAAATTGGTAATGTCACTCCTCTCTTCAAGAAGGGAGAAAAGCAAAAGAAAGGAAACGAAAGGCCATTTAGTCTGACCTTAGTGGTTGGGAAGATGTTGGAGTCTATTATTAAGAATGGGTCCCAGGGTACTTGGAGGCACATGATAAAATAGGCCATAGTCAGCATGGTTTCCTGAAGGGAAAATCTTCCCTGTCAAATTTGTTGGAATTCTTTGAAGAAGTAACTAACAGGATAGCCAAAGGAGGATCGATTGATGTTGTGTACTTGGATTTTTAGAAGGCCTTTGACAAGGTGCCACACGAGGCTGCTTAACAAACTACAAGCTCATGGTATTACGGGAAAGATACATGAACATGAAAGTTACATAGATAAAGCAGTGGCTGATTGGCAGGATGCAAAGAGTGGGAATAAAGAGAACTTTTTCTGACCAGCTGCCGGTGACTAGTGGTGTTCCACAGGGGTCAATGTTGGGACCAATTCTTTCTACGTTATATGTCAATGATTTGAGTTGTTGCAAAGTTTATAGATGATATAAAGATCAGTGGACGGGCAGGCTGCAGGAGGACTTAAACAGATTAGTGGGATGGGCAAAGCTGTGGCAGATGGAATACCGTGTATTCCATCTTTGACTGGGGAAATGAAAGGGTTAGCTATTTTCTGAATGGAGAGAAAATACAAAAAGCTGAGGTGCAAAGGGAATTTGGGAGTCCTGTGCAGGATTCCCTAAAGGTTAATTTGCAGGTGAGTCTGGGGTGAGGAAGGAAAATGCAAACGTTAGCATTCATTTCAAGAGGACTAGAATATCAAAGCAAGTATGTAATGTTGAAATTTTATAAAATACTGGTGAGGTCTGACTTGGAGTATAGTGTGCAATTTTGGGCCCCTTATCTTAGAAAGGACGTGCTGAAACTGGAAAGGGGTTAAAAGAAGTTCACAAAAATGATTCCAGAATTGAATGGCTTTTTTCATATGAAGAGCATTTGAAAGCTCCTGGCCTGTATTCACCAGAATTCAGAAGAATGAGGGGTGACCTCATTGAAACCTATCAAATGGTGAAAGACCTTGACAGAGTGGATGTACAGAGGATGTTTCGTATGTTGGGAGAGTCTAAGATGAGAGGACATAGCCTCAGAATAGAGGGGCATCCTTTTAGAACATAGATGAGGAGGAATTTGTTTAGCCACAGGCAGCTGTGGAGGCCAAGTCTTTATGTATATTTAAGGAAGTGGTTGATAGATTCTTAATTGGCCAGGGCATGAAGTGATATGGGGACAAGGCAGAAAATTAGGGCTGAGAGGATAGATGGATCAGCCATGAAGAAATGGCAGAGCATACTCGATGGGCCAAATGGCCTCTCTCTGCTCCTTTATCTTATGGTCCTATGGAACAGCAAAATGAAGAAATAATAAAAACATGCATAGTTTGCAGATTCACTTAAAGTTTTTTGCGTAATGAGAATCAGTAAGTAATTTCTTGAATTTAGTGATTCATTATATTGTTTTTAGTGCCCCATGGTAGAAAGAGAAATGCAGCCAAGAACTGTACAGTATATTCTTGTTGAAAATCGCAAATGTGAGGGTATATTTGTGAAGGAGACTCAAAGTTATTTCAACTGTGCCAGTGAAGTCTAAATGGAGATTTAATGAGTTTTAAAAATGCAAAAGATTTGAATCGAGTGGTATTTGTCTCATTGGTGGGCCAGTGATGAAAATGCTATCAGTTTTAAACGTGACTGATGATAAGGTGAGAAAATTCTACATTATTTCACCATTTGATGGGTTTCAGTGAGGCCACCCCTCATTCTTCTGAATTCTAGTGAATACAGGCCAAGAGCCATCAAATGCTCTTTGATATGGAAACCATAGAAAGGGTGCAGAGGAGATTTACAAGGATGTCGCCTGGATTGAGGAGCCTGCCTTATGAGAATAGGTTGAGTGAACTCTGCCTTTTCTCCTTGGAGCAACGGAGGATGAGAGGTGACCTGATAGAGGTGTGTAAGATGATGAGAGGCATTGATCATGTGGATGGTCAGAGGCTTTTTCCCAGGGCTGAAATGGCTAACATGAGAGGGCACAGTTTTAAGGTGTTTGGAAGTAGGTACAGAGGAGATATCAGAGGTAAGTTTTTTATGCAGAGAGTAGTGAATGTGTGGAATAGGCTGCCGACGATGGTGGTGCAGGCGGATACAATAGGGTCTTTGACAGACTGCTGGACAAGTACATGGAGCTCAGAAAAATAGAGGGCTATTGGTAACCCTAGGTAATTTCTAAGATAAGGACATGTTCAGCACTGCTTTGTGAGCTGAATGGCCTGTATTGTACTGTAGGTTTTCTATGTTTCTGTCAATTTATTTATTGATTGATTGAAATACAGTAGGGTGTAGGCTCTTTCGGCCCTTTGAGCTGCGCCACCCAGCGACCTCTGATACAGCCCTAGCCTAATCACGGGACAATTCACAATGACCAGTTAACCTACCAACCGGTATGTCTTTGGATTGTGGGAGGAAACCCAGGGAGAACGTACAAACTGCTCAGGGATATTGGTGGGAACTGAATCTGGGCCGCTGGTACTGGAAAGTGTTGTGTTAATCACTATGCTACCATGCTGCCCAAATTATTCCAACTTGGATTATATTTATCACATGGAACGTTTAAAGGAAATGTCAGTGAGCATTTGAGTAGAAGAATAGAGAGTATTGTTGAAAGCCAGCAGATTATTCTAATTTTCGTCCATTATCTGATCAGTAATAAAAGTTAAGTCACTTCAAATGAAGCATGAAGAATTTCAAGTATTTGTTTCAACAGCTGATGTGGAGGAGTTTTGTGGATCAGTTCAGAGGTAGGTTGAGAATCTGTTTGCTGAATTGAATCTGAGTGGGTTGAATGTGTAGCTCGGGTTACAATTGTAAGTTAAACATGCTAGAGCCTGCATTCAGTGCTGAAATCCATTTGTACAGTGAATAGTCTGATAAAATATTGGGGAAGGGTGGGAAGGGAGGAGAGCAGAGAAACCTGCCTAATTCTAGATCATAGGCGACTGCAAACTCTGCTAGACGAGTCAGGAAAGATTATATAGTTTCAAGTGGAGACATATAAATTGAACATTGGATGACAGCAACTTAGGTTTATAATGGATTTTTAATATAGCAAATATCTTAGAGTGGTTAGCATCCAAAAATAATGTTTTACAAGATACGTTATGGTGTAAAAGAAATATTTCAGGACTATGTTCCACCCTTCAAGCATGAATTCTATTTATAAACTGCCGCAGTTTATGTCATTTGAGTCCTTCAATTAAGCTACAAACTTGTGAGTCACTCTCTGGGAGTGCCATGGATGGACCACCAACTTTCAAGTTGCAATTGTGGTTGAAGAATTTTAAAAATTTATAATGTTAAGCATTCTAATTGGTACAATCCCCTTTGTAAGCATCAAATTTGTTTGATCATTCAATAACCCATTATGTGTGAGCAGTTCATATTAATTGATGGTACATGTCCTTACTCCATTGTGGAGTAAGAAAATTTACCAAATGTAATGAATTTAGAAATACGAGAAAGAAGGCAGGACCACATGGGTGGTAATCTCAGAATTATTTCCAGTGTTGTGTGTGAGTGAGTATAGTAATAGGAGAATATATCAGATCAACATGACAGTGAAAGGTTTAGATTCCTGGGACACTGGAACTGGGGGGTTTTGGGAAAATGAGTCTGTACAACTGGGCAGCTTTCACCAATGTCCATGCAGTGGTGTTAGCTCAGGATTCTGGGGAGAAGTTGATCTAATCAGGGCAAAGAAGGAGAGAGAAAAAGGATGTAAGTGAAAGAAGCAATAGTGGAATGAAAAGGCATTAGATGATGAAATCAAATGTGAAAGGTAAATGGGGCCAGAGTGCAAAAATACTAAGATAGCACAGAAACAGTCTCTTAGGCCCAACTCATTCATGCCAAAGAAATTGCCCATTTGAGCTAGTCCTATTTCCCTGTGTTGGGCCCATATCTCTCTGATCTTTTCTTCTCATAGTCATAGGCATACTTTATTGATCCCGGGGGAAATTGGTTTTTGTTACAGTTGCACGATAAATAATAAATAGTAATAAACCATAAATAGTTAAATAGTAATATGTAAATTGTGCCAGGAAATAAGTCCAGGACCAGCCTATTGGCTCAGGGTGTCTGAGCCTCCAAGGGAGGGGTTGTAAAGTTTGATGGCCACAGGCAGGAATGACTTCCTATGACGCTCTGTGTTGCATCTCGGTGGAATGAGTCTCTGCCTGAATGTACTCCTGTGCCTACCCAGTACATAATGTAGTGGATGGGAGACATTGTCCAAGATGGCATGCAACTTGGACAGCATCCTCTTTTCAGACACCACCATCAGAGAGTCCAGTTCCATCCCCACAACATCACTGGCCTTACGAATGAGTTTGTTGATTCTGTTGGTGTCTGCTGCCCAGCACACAACAGCAAACATGATAGCACTGGCCACCACAGACTCGTAGAACATCCTCAGCATCGTCCGACAGATGTTAAAGGACCTCAGTCTCCTCAGGAAATAGAGACGGCTCTGACCCTTCTTGTAGACAGCCTCAGTGTTCTTTGACCAGTCCAGTTTATTGTCAATTCGTATCCCCAGGTATTTGTAATCCTCCACCATATCCACACTGACCCCCTGGATGGAAACAGGGGTCACCGGTACCTTAGCTCTCCTCAGGTCTACCGCCAGCTCCATGTACCTTTCCAAATATCTTTAAAATATATGAATTGAAAAATCATGAAAAAAGGCAGAAAGTCAGAAGGTGTGTATCTTAATGCAGAAAGCACTCATGATAAAGTTCATGGCACACATATAGGTGGACTAAGATCTGACGACTTGCAAGGCACTAATAGACGGGACCTCGATATCGAAGAATATTCTGACGACTTGCAAGGCACTAACAGACGGGAACTCGATATTGAGGAATATTTGATACATAGGAAGGAAAATGAGAATTTGCTTTATTTTCACTGACATGCAGTACATTGTGAAGTTTATTGTTTTTTGACAGCAATACAGTGCAAGATATAAAATGTTACTACAAGTTGCAATAAAAATGTAATAAATAGAGCTAAAGGGGAATAGTTTTCATTAGTTCATGGACCGTTGAGAAATCTGATGGTGGAGGGGAAGAAGCTGTTCCTAAAACATCGATTCAAGGTTCAAAGTTGGTTAATGTAATTTCCTGTTTAATATAAAGGAATATGAAATACTTGTTACTCTGGATCTGATGCAGCACAAAAACACAATGAGATAAAGAATACAATAATAACAGAAGAATACAAAAAACATAAATACATAAGATAGCTTACGTGCATAGATTGATTGTATGTCCGTAAACTGAAGCTGAGCACAGGAGTGTTTGTACGTAAGGTGACTCTGACAGAAAATGATAACGTTGTGGTGAGGGGAGGGGTAGGTTCGGGGGTGGAGGTGTTGATCTGCCTTGTTGCCTGAGGAAAGTAACTGGTTTTCAGTCTGGTGGTCCTGGCGTGGATGCTACGTAGTCTCCTTGCTGATTGGAGATGGACCAACCCTCCGTGAGCAGGGTGGATCTTCAGATTCCTATACCTTCTCCTTGGTGGTAATGATGAGAAAAGGCCATTTCCTGGATGGTGGGATTTCTTAATAATGGATGTTACCTTCTGAGGCACTGCATTTTGAAGATGTCCTTGATTGTTGGGAGGCCGGTACCCATGATAAAGTCCACAACCTTCTATGGCCTCTTTTAATCCTGTGCATTGGAGCCTCCATAACAGGTGGTGATACCAGTCAGAATGCTCCCCACCGTACTTCTGTAGAAATTTGCTAGAGTCTTTGGTGACATATGAAATGCCCTCAAATTCATTAAGAAATATAACCACTGGCATGCCTTCTTTGTGATTGCGTCAATATATTGGGCTCAGGATAGATCCACTGAGATGCTGACGCCCAGAAAGCTGTTCAGTCTTTCCACTAATGACTCTTCAATAAAGACTGGTGTGTGTTCTCACAACTTCCTCTTCATGAAGTCCACAATCAATTCCTTTGTCTTGCTGACGTTGAATGCAAGGTTGTTGCTGCAATAAACTCAACCAGCTGATCTATCATGCTCCTATATGCTTCCTCATTGTCATCCGAAATTCTGCCAACAACAGTGGTGTCATTGAGGAATTTGTGGATGTAAATAGGAGATGAAATAAGTTTGGTAAAAAGCTGAAGACACTTGTAGGGCTAGTGTGTGGAGAGTGGCCACACAGGAAAAGGTATAACTAAACAAAGAATCTGGGCTTGTGAAAAGGAAGGATGTTAGGCTGGATTCCCTTAATGAAGAACATCTATGCAGGATGTTGTTTAACTTGGAGGGGCTGATGTATGGGCTGCCATCACATGGTCCTTGGCAGATTGGGGTCAGGGTCCAGTGGAATGGAGTGCAGTGTGACTGGGGACCCTTCATTGCTGCAGCCTTTTTTCGCCTTCACTGACATTGTGTGTCATCATCTTCCACCAGCTCCAGTGTGGAAGTCTTGATTGGATTGCTGTTTGTCCAGAACCTACCTCTTGTCCTTACCTCCTTGGGTGTCCCTACCAGGAGCGAAACTCCAGGTGGCAGCACTCTAGGGATTTCAGGAAACTCACATCCTCTCCACCATGACAAGGTGACGACCCTCAGGGAAGACTTGTTAAAAGTGTGGTGCAATAATTGTGAGAGATGTTAACCTTCATGTGTATTGGATTAATCAAGTCAGAAGGGTAGCTGCAAAGAATGAATATATAGAAAGGATCCGGGAGAGTTTCTTTGGTCAAATAGAGAGCTAAGCAGAGAACAACCGGGGGGGGGGGGGGGGGGGGGGGGGGGGGGGTCACGTGATGATGTGGGATTGAGACGTGTAAGTCCAGCTCTCCTGTAAAAAATCAGCAAAGTACCATTTAAACAAAGTAAAGTTAATAAATACTTTCCGAAAACTACTTATAAACTTCGTAAGACTACTCTACGATATGCCTCGTAAACCGCAACAGAAGAAGTCTGTTGTTGTGAAGTCGCCGCGAGATGGGAAGAAAAAAGGGCCTAATGCAGCAATGGAGCCTCGGATTCAGGTTGGATCTCCTTCGGAGGAGACGCATTTTATCTCTGGCGTAGAAGAACAAGGAGCAATGGCGGCGGTAGCGGACTCTCGGAAGAAGATGCTGAAATTGCGCATGCGCAAATCGACACAATTTAAACTACAAGAACCGACGGCCACTGCAACTGAAAGTGACTCAGAGTCAGAATTGGATATCGCAGAGAATACAGACGAAGAAGAGGAGGAAGAACTGGAAGAGACTGGAAGTAAAGGAGACGACAGAGACATAAGAGGGGCTTTATTGCAATTAACGGCTGAACTAAGAAAATTAAGAACAGAGCTTAGAGACGTGAAGATGTGCTATGATAAGGCTATGAAAAGACAGGATAAAATGGATAAGAAACTTCAGAAGATGGAAAGAACAATGGAGCATATTAACGATAGAGTGGAAAAACAGAAAATGATGCGATTGTCTAGAACACGGAAAGAAATCAACTCTTGGAGAAAGTGGACATGTTGGAAAATTTTAGTAGATGTAATAACATTAAAATTGTTGGTCTTAAAGAAGGTATAGAGGGAGATAACCCATTAGAATTTTTTCAAAGATGGATCCCGAAAACCTTACAAGTGAAAGAGGAAGACCGATCAATTGAAATTGAGCGGATACATAGAGCTCTAAGACCAAATCCACAAGGTGACCAATATCCATGATCAATTTTAATAAAATTCTTAAGATTTCAAGACAAAGAAAGGATTCTACAGGTGGCTGCCCAAGCTGCCAAGAAGAGAAAAGGGCCACTGATGATAGAAGGGAAGAAAATTTTTTCTATCCTGATATAAGTTATGAACTTTTGAAGAGAAGGAAGAAATTTAATCCAGTGAAAAAAGCCCTATGGGATCACGGTTATCAATTTATATTGCATTATCCTGCAACCTTGAAGATTTTTTTGCCTGGTGGAGAAAAAAGATTTTTTGACGATTACCGGAAGGCGGAGGAGTTTGTGCGAAATTCTTTGAATGTTCACCAGATACAAGAACAAACTTAGGGGAGCGAGATGGATTGAAGATGAAGACTGGATCAAGGATTAGGCCTGTTGAATTTTTAGGTGGATGAATATGTAAATATATTATTAATTATATGAGGGAGGGGAAGAAAGGTTAAAATTTGAGGAATATTAGCTGGGAATAATGACATTAATTTTTTTCTATATATATATATATAATTTTTTGTTACGGGGGAGCTGGAAGAAACACTGACCAATCGCTACGTTATTCATGTGTGCAACATGGCAATAGCCACGACCCGCACAATGGAATGGGGTAGTGTTGTGTATCGTTTCATTCACAACATTAGTGGGGGGGGGGGTATTTTGTTTTTTTCTTTTTTTGTATCTTATCTATCTTTTTTTTCTTTTTGCCTGGATGATTGGGAGGGAAACACATAGCAACATGGTG